>NC_091476.1:54047520-54348909 GCF_036971445.1 Narcine bancroftii | reverse complement strand
TTGGAGTTCACCCTGTGTTCTTGTGCCTAAGGCAGATGGCTCAATTAGGTTTTATACAGATTATCGAAAGGTAAACATGGTGACAAAGACTGATGCATTCTCTATCCCCAGAATAGATTATTGTATAGATTAGATGGGGAAGGCTAAATTTCTTACAAAGATTGATATCTTAAAAGGATACTGGTGTGTTCCTTTGAAAGAGTAAGGCAGGGAGATTTCTGCATTTGTTGCCCTTCGGGATTGTATGAGTATAATGTTATGCCTTTCAGGATCAAAAATGCACCTGGCACATTTCAGAGAATGATTAATGCAATAATTCAGAGTTTAGAGCACACAGGAACCTATATAGATGATTTAGTAATTAGTACGGATATATGGGAAGAACACATACTTGAATCAGAGTAGTTATTTCAAAGACTGGTGGAAGCACACCTCACAGTGAATTTGCACAAGTGAGTTTGGACATGCCACTGTAATTTATCTGGGATATGGTAGGACAGAGACAGGTGGTACTGGCTGGAGTGAAACTATTGACTATCACTGCATTCCCTATCCCTGGTAATAAGAAAGCTCTTCGGAGATTTTTAGGTATGATTGGCTACTATCGTAGATTTTGTAAAAACTTTGCACAAATTGCACTCCCATTAATAAAACTACTTGGAAAGAAAGAAAAATTTATCTGGTCAGATGCATGCCAGGAAGCGTTTCTGAAGTTAAAGGCCATTTTATACCATCAGCCTGTACTAACTTTGAAAAGCCATTCTTTTTAGCCGTGGACGCCAGTAACAAAGCGGTTGGTGCTGTACTGTTACAGAATAAGGATGGTGATAAAGTAGAACATCCTATTTCGTACTTCTCAAAAAAGTTTAACGAACATCAATGAAATTACTCGACCATTGAGAAGTTATTAGTGCTTGTTTTAGTGTTGCAACATTTTGATGTGTATATTTGTACTGCTCAAAATCCATTAATAATATTTACTGATCATAATCCATTAGTTTTTGTCTAAACTGAAAATAAGAACAGACGGTTATTGAATTGGAGCTTACTATTACAAGAGTATGATTTAATTATTACACACATAAAGGGGATGGATTATATAATAGCAAGTTGTTTGTCAAGATGTTAATCTGAATAGATATGAATCTAATCGCATACTTATTGTAAAAATGGAGTGTTTATTTTATTTTATTTATGTAATACTTCCATTAATTGTTAAAAATTTGTTCATGTGGACCAAATTGTTTTAGCAGGGGAGGTGTTACAGAGTTGTGTATTGGCCTATGTGTTGTGTGGTTTTATGTTAAAAAGTGACAGTTTGCCTTAGAGAGCCAAGGTGAAGGTAGACTGCTGAGAGAGTGAGAGACGGACTGAGCATGTGCAGATAATGATATAAAAATTTCTGGACTTGGATGATAAACCACCACTGGGGGGTGATGTGGAGTGGATGGAGGCCCAGAGCATAAGTCATGGTCTGGGGGACAGTTTAGAATGTTGAGCATTTTAAAAGGGATGAACATTCTGAAGGCAGCCAGAAGGATCTGGATCAAGCCATTCTTCCTCTCTCTGCAGCAACACAAGACAACTTCAGTTTACCAAACAAACTGAATTTTGTTTATGATCTTTGCTTCAGTTGAGATCGAAGTTTTGTGAGTCTTGTGTCTAAGTTTTTCTGTGGGCTGGTTGGAAATATAACTTAGACTTTAATTACATATGTTATATTTAGGCTGGGGAATTTATTAGTTTTACACTGTAATAGAAATTTGCATAATAACCAGTGGGCATTGTTATAAAAGGGGGGATTTTGAATTAAATTTTGAAGGTGAATTTTTGTTAATAAAGTAATTGCTCATCTTTACCCCCGTGTGATATGCCTTCTTTGTGGTTTGATCTTGTAGCACTATATAAATGACACTGTTTGACTTGCTGAGTTTCTCCAGCGTTGAGTTTTTACATTGAAATGTGTGGTGAGAACAAATTCAAGGATTGAAAGAGTGACAGCCCTGGAAACATGGAAGTATTAAACCGTGAATGTTATTTACAATGAGAACAAATATCTGCATGCCAACTGAATTTGCTAAACTTCAGAGGGTTAAAATAAACAATTCTGCCACCCCTCCTGTGACAAATAGGCAGGACACTCATCTTACAGAAGCTATTTACAAATTAGATCAGAAGACCAACAATGGTTCCCTTTAAGCTTTAAGCGAAATAGAGTGCTGAACCTTTTTCCCTCCTCACAGTTAGTTTGTTCTCCAGCACTGTTTGGGATCCTCAGTCTGGAGGGGCTTGGGTAGTTACCTCAGCAAGAAGACAAAGGAGAAAAAAGGGTGGCAGGAGAACATGGTCGGATTTTATACCGGGTGTCTGGGGGCTGACTCAGGCACTGGCTCATTTGACTCCAGGTAACTAACTGTAAGGTGGTATCAACCCATGGGTCGGTCTGACATTCAAGTCAAGTCAAGTTTATTGTCATCTGATTGTACAAGTACAAGTTGACAAAACAGTGTTTTCTGGTCCTTGGTGCAAAACATGCAGACACACAACCAGACATAACATGTACATAGACAACAATGCATATGCAGGACAAATATTTCATCTATAGAAATATATAAATAATTATTGCTTCAGGAATATGAGAGCCTCGGGTGGTTAGTGCGAGCAGTTCCTTTGGTCATTCAGCAACCTCACTGCCCATAGGAAGAAGCTATTCCTCAGTCTGGCTCTGATACTCCTGGATTTCTTCCCCGACAGGCTGTGTGCAGGGTGGAATGAGTTCTCAATGATTTTACGTGCCATCTTCAGATAATGATCCAGTAGATCAAGTTGATGGGGTGATGGGTGGGGGGTGGGGGGGAGGGAGCCTCCTCTCTGCCACTCTTATGGTCCTGTAAATTGACCTCCAATCCATTTCTCTGCAGCAATCGTATCACACTGTGAAGCAGCTGCCCAGGATGCTGCATTCAGTGATTCAAAGTTAAGAGAGGGGATGGCGAGGGGGCAATGACCTTCAACCTCTTTTCCTGTCTAATCAGTAAGATGACCTTTCCTGTTACAAGGGGATGACATGATCTGAACAAATAAATATTTATTCCCATTGAATTGAATGACACTGATTCTTCCATTGAATGGAAATTTTGGGCCATTGAGCCTTTATGAATCTAATCTGTTTGCACATTGAAACAATCTTGCTTCATTTATCACCATGATTGTTTAAAATGTTTAACAGGCAAAACTCAAAACATTATCTCAATATTTCATTGTAAATCCTCACTAACCTTTGATCTTACATTCCAATTCTGATCTTTAAAGATTTCTTTTCTACACAATAACCTGTTGTTTGTTTCCTATATGTTATGTTTTCTTTCTCAACCATGAATTTCAATGAAATTAAAATAAGGAAATCGAAAAAAAAAACATGAGGGCTGTCGACAGAACCTGATTGAGCTCCAAAACTCTCCCTGTTTCAACATCTTAAAAACACAAATCATACTCTTCCCTTTTTACCTATCTAGATGTAAGATTACAAAAAATAATTATATCTTATGATCAGGTCATCATGAGCAAGACAAAGTTGAGGAGAGAAGGGAAAATTGGAAGCAGAGGACATGATTTAATCAGCTTGATGCTGGAAGGACGGCGTGAAGTCAGATTTTTGGACACTTGCTTATTTAAATTTAAATTTAGACACACAGCATGGTAACAGGCCATTTTATACCATGAGTCCATGCTGCCCAATTATTCCCAATTAATCTATAACTCTTGGTACGTTTTGAAGGGTGGGAAACTTACCATAGACCCCAGGAAAAACCCACGCAGACATGAGGAGAATGTACAAACTCCTTACAGATTGCGTGGGATTCAAGCCATGGTCCCGATAGCTGGCCCTGTAACAGTGTAATCATGTGCGACCCCTCCCCCCCAACACTGCGTAGTGGCAGTGTGGGAATGTAGTTGCTGTATTTTTTGAGCTAAGACAGCTGTACAGTGCTGGGAACATCCCTGGCAATGAGAAATACAGACAAAATTGAGACCAGGGTCAATTTGGTCAATAGCATAAGTCTAAACTCTGTTAATAATGGATCCAGTATAACAGGAATTACAAGAAAAAAAGAAAGAAATATACGTATGGAAAAGGAATCAAATTATCACCATCCTAATGGCTGAAAAATCAATACACAAAGCAATATGTGGAAAGTTGTGTCACCAAATTGATAAAGACCTCATATTTGGCCTTAAGAGAAATTTGCCACATTAGACACTGATCAAGTTCATCAAGAAAAAGTAACAATCGGGAGGAGTCACGTGATGGTGTAGTGGCTGGTAGGAGAATACCAGCCCTCTCCAGAAAAGAAGGAAAAAAGTAAAGAAAAAGCAAAGCCAAAGACACACAAACCACAACAAATAAAAAAATAAAGGTGTGGAGAAAATGGCGCCAAAGAAAGAAAAGCCAAAAACAACGGGAAGAAAAGAAGAAGGAAAGATGCCGGAAGAGAAAGGTGAAGGCCTTACCTTTACAAAGAAGCAGGGACCCGGCGTGGAAAGAGGAGCCCACTCCCTGAGGTCAGTGGAAACCCTGCAGGGTCACAGGTCAACAAAGTTGGCTCACGGAGCCAAACAGAGATGAGCAACCGTGCATGACAAAGACAACACCGACGGGAGGGGGGACCAGCTGAGAAAGACCTGACAGCAGGGCTCCCAGCGGGAAGGTACAGAAAATAACAGGAACGGGAGGGAGGAGAATGAAAAAAGGAAATCAGAGATACAACAGATAACCATCCCAGAAGAAGAGGACCAACATCAAGACACCATTAAAAAATACCCAACAAACTGAGACAAACAGCCCAACAAGAAAGTCAGAAGAGACACAGATACAAGGAAGAGAAGAAGAAGAGACAAACCCTAGAGCAGACACAGAAGAAGAAGGAGAACATCAAGCTCTGCACAGAGAAATAGAAGATAAAAGGAATGGACTGTACATAGATAGAAATTTTTTGAAGAATATATGGAAGCAGTAAAAGAATGGCAGACACGAGAATTTAATGAAATAAAAAGAAGAATGAAAGGTACAGAAGAAAAAGTGAGTAGATTAGAGATGGTCATGACAGAAATAGGGAAAAGAGTAGACAAGGTGGAAGGATGAGAAACAGCCATAGAAATGGAAGTGGATGACTTAAAAAGAAAATTGGAAGAAACTGATAAAAAAGTTAAAGAAACACAGGAGTTGTTAGCTCAGAAGATGGATATAATGGAAAACTATAATAGAAGAAACAATATAAAGATAGTGGGCCTTAAGGAAGATGAACAAGGCAAAGATATGAAAGAATTTATAAAAGAATGGATCCCCAGGGTCCTAGGAATGCCAGAAATACAGGAAGAAATGGAAATAGAAAGGGCTTAGAGAACATTAGCCCCAAAACCACAGCCACAACAAAAACCAAGATCCATTCTAGTAAAATTCCTGAGATATACGACAAGAGAAAATATATTGGAGGTGGCAATGACAAAAATGAGAGAAGACAAAAAGCCACTGGTATACAAAGGTCAAAAAAAAAAATTTCTGCACAGACATAAGTTGAAGAAGAGGAAGGAGTTTAACACAGCAAAATCGATTCTATAGAAGAAAGGCTATAAATTTATGTTAAGATATCCGGAGGAGCTTAAAATAGTTATCTCGGGGCAGCAAAGCAGACCGAACTTGGATCCGGAGAAAGCACGAGAATTTGCAGAACGCCTGCAAAACAGAAATAGAGATGAAAAGATGTAACAAGAACAAAAATGTCGACAAACTTCATATAAAGAAGAAAAGTAATGTAAAAGTAAGGACTAAGAAGGGGAAGAAAAGGGAAGAAAGGAAATAAGGGGGGAATTAAGAGGGTGAGCTTTGTTATATGTGAAGATAAAAGTCTTTCCTGGAGGGGGCTGGGTGGGAGAGAATAACAGTCACTGTGAAATCAGTTGACGCTTGTGAGCGGGTTCGCAATCCAAATAGAGAGGGGAGTTGTCGTTGCCTGGCAAGGGACAAGGGGAAAATCAGAGAGGGGGGGGGGACATTTGGGGTTAAGGGAATTTTAGATGTGGGAATAGTGGAAATAGTTTATGTTTTAGAAATGTTGTCTTATAATGTGTTCAAAAAAAGAAAACAGAATTGGATAAGGAGGAAAGGTGGTGATGAGGAAACGGAAATGAGAGGTAAACAAAGTATGAAATGGCCATGTTGAACTATATGACTATAAATATTAACGGAATACATAACCAAATCAAAAGGAAGAGGCTGTTAAATTTACTCAAGAAAGAAAAAAATGATGTAGCATTCATGCAGGAAAAACATCTAAGTGAAGTGTAACACAAGAAATTAAGGAGAGACTGGGTAGAGCACGTAACGGCAGCATCATATAATTCAAAAGCCAGAGGAGTAGCTAAATTAATCAATAAAAAAGTACCAATCAAAATAGAGGAGGAAATAATAGATCCAGCAGGGAGGTATGCAATGATAAAGTGTCAGATATATTCAGAATTTTGGAATTTGCTCAATGTATATGCACCTAATGAAGAAGATCAAAAATTTATGCAAGATATCTTTTTGAAGATTGCAGATATGCAGGGGAATATACTGATAGGAGGGGACTTTAACTTTAATTTGGACTCAAAGATGGACAAAACTGGAAAAAAAACTAGCAGAAAGAACAAAGTAACCAAATTTATGGTTAAATCAATGCAGGAAATGCAACTTTTGGATATTTGGAGGAGACAACACCCAAAGGAGAAGGAATACTCATATTATTCGGGTAGACACAAAACATACTCAAGGATAGACCTGTTCCTGTTGTCAACCCACATCCAAGGAAGAGTTAGAAAAACGGAATATAAAGTTAGATTGTTATCGGATCACTCACCCTTGTTATTAGCAATAGACCTGGAGGACATCCCACCGAGAACATATAGATGGAGATTAAACTCCATGCTACTTAAAAGACAGGATTTTAGAGAATTAATTGAGTGACAAATTAAAATGTACTTTGAAAAAAATACGAAATCAGTGAAAGATAAATTTATACTATGGGATGCAATGAAAGCGTTCATCAGAGGGCAGATAATAAGTTACATAACTAAGATGAAGAAGGACTACAATCAGAAAATAGAACAGCTGGAAAGGGAAATAGCAAGTACAGAAAAAGAATTAGCAACAAGGGAAGATACAACAAAAAGAAGAGAATTGGCGGACAAAAAAATAAAATATGAAACACTACAAACATACAAGGTGGAGAAGAACATAATGAAGACAAAACAAGTATTATGAGCTAGGAGAAAAAATGCACAAAATTTGGCAGCTTAAGACAGAACAAACTAAATGAACAGTATTGGCATCAAGGAAAAAGGACAAACAAATTACATATAACCCAATGGAGATCAATGAAAACTTCAAGAAATTTTACGAGCAATTATATCGAACTGAGAACAAAGGGAAAGAAGACAAAATAGATGAGTTTCTAGCTAAAATTGAACTACCGAAATTGCAAGAAGAGGAGCAAAATAAATTAATAAAATCATTTGAAATAGAGGAAATACAGGATATATTAAAAAAATACCGAAAAATAAAATGCCGGGAGAGGACGGACTCCCAATAGAATTCTATAAAACATTTAAAGACATTAATTCCTCCTCTCCTGGAAGTAATGAACCAGATTGAAAAAACACAAAACATACCAGATTCATGCAAAACAGCAATAATTACAGTAATACCAAAGGCGGGGAAAGATCCACTAACACCAGCATCGTATAGACCAATATCTCTACTCAACACAGATTATTAGATAATAGCTAAACTATTAGCAAAAAGATTGGCTGACTGTGTATCAAAATTAGTAAAACTAGATCAAACTGGATTTATTAAGAAAAGGTGAACAACGGACAATATCTGTAAGTTCATTAACAATCCATGCAGTTCAAGGAAACAAGACGCCAACAGTGGCAGTTGCCTTAGATGCAGAAAAAGCATTTAACAGAGTAGAATGGAATTATTTATTCAAAGTACTACAGAGGTTCAACCTACCAGAGAAATATATTAATTGGATTAAAGCATTATATAAGGGACCATTGGTGAAGGTGACAGTAAATGGATATATATCAAACCAATTTAAATTAAGCAGGTCAACTAGGCAGGGATGTGCACTATCTCCCTCACTGTTTGCATTAGCTACAGAACCACTGACAGAACTGATAAGAACAGAAAATAAAATAAGAGAAATAAAAATAAAAGAAGGAATATAAAATCAGTCTATTTGCAGATGACATCATAGTATACTTAACAGAACCAGAAATATCAATAAAAGAATTACATAAGAAATTGAAAGGATTTGGAGAAATATCGGGGTACAAGATCAACGCAAATAAAAGTGAAGCGATGCCAATGAATAATGCGGATTTCACAAAGTTTAAGAAAGAATCACCATTTAGAAGGCAAACACAAGCAATCTGATATCTAGATATTCAACTAGATAATAATCTAGGTCATCTATACAAATTAAATTATCAGCCATTAATGAAGAAATTACAAGACGACTTAGAACATTGGAAAGATTTACCACTAACACTGACAGGAAGGGTAAATTGCATTAAAATGAATATATTCCCAAAGATACAATACCTATTCCAATTGTTACCAATTCACCTAACAGAGAAATTCTCAAGGAGCTAAAGAAAATAATAAGGAAATTCTTATGGAAAGGGGGGAAAATGAGGATAGCCCTAGATAAATTAACAGAATGCTACAAACAAAGGGGCTTACAGCTACCAAACTTTAAGAATTATTATAGACCAATACAATTAAGATACCACCCAGATTTTTATCAAACAAGGGAAAAACAAGATTGGACCAGATTAGAGCTAGATAAAATAGGGGAGAATATACCTGAACATATACTATATAAGTGGGATGAAAAGCTGGTGCAACATGGGAATTCACCAGTACTGCACTATCTGCTCAACATTTGGAAGAAGATTCACGTAGAAAGGAAAAAAAACAAATAATCAACTACCAAAATTAATATTGACACAAAATCAACTAATCCACTTCACAATAGATAACCCTTTCTTTAGAGAATGGGAGAGAAAAGGGATCAAAAGAATAGAAAATTGTTTTTTGGGAAATAATTTATTATCTTTTGAACAAATGAAGGACAAATATGGTATAACTCACGGTAAAATGTTTGCATACCACCAACTGAAAACCTACTTGAAGGACAAATTGGGAAGCAGACTGAGGTTACCAGAAGGAAGCAATTTTGAATATGTGATTACAGACACAATGATAATTAAAAGATTTATAACAAACATGTACATCAAATTGCAAGAGAAAGAGAATGAGGAAACAAGCTGTAAACCCAAACAAAAATGGGAACAAAATCTAAACATAAAGATAAAGAATGAAACATGGGAAAAGCTATGCTCCGGAACTATGAGAAATACAATAAACATGAGGTTACGCATGATACAATATAATTGGTTACACAGACCATACACCATGCCCCAAAAGTGAAATAAATGGGACCCAATAGTATCAGACAGATGTTTTCATTGTAAGAAGGAAACGGGAACAACAGTACATGCAATTTGGGCATGTGAGAAAGTGGAAAAGTTTTGAGAAGATCTAAACCAGGTATTAAATAAAATCACAAAAAGCAACATACCAAAAAATCCAGAGATCTTTCTTCTAAGTAATATAAGAAGTAAAGAACTTGGACTTGATTTGGATGGAGCACAAAAAAGATTTATTATGATAGCCCTAGCTGTAGCAAAAAAATGTATTATGTTAACCTGGAAATTAGAAGATAGCCTGAGAATACAGCAATGGTACATAGAAATGTTTTCCATTGGAAAAAATAACATATAATTTAAGAAATAACATCACAGTACTCAAACAAATTTGGGAACCATACATGGAACACAACAGAAAAGTCCTACCATGGACCTCCACCACCTAAAATGACAGAAGGAGAAGAAAACTAAATGAACTGACCCGTATGTAAAAGTAGATGATACAATTTTCTTATTTAGTTTCATTGTGTGATGACATTGTTTAAAGGGTTTAATGTATCATATATGTTGAACGTTGAGTGGGTGGGGAGGGGGGTGAAGGAGGGAGTGAAGGGAGGGGGGAAAAGGGGAGAAAATGACACTGTGTATATTCAAGAGGGAAATGTTTGTGTGTATTTTGGTCAGTATGGTTCATAGTGTGAAAAATAAAAAAAAAAGAAAAATAACAATCAGGGATTTTGAAAGTTGTGAAGCTCACTAAAAAAATAAATAAATAATTGAATTGAAATTGTTAGTTTTCTGTGCTATCCAGGTTGGTCAACCCAGTAGAACAGGTAGTGTAAAAATTAAGCAAAAGTGTAGTGTATAGTGTATAGAACAGGGCAAGGGGAATGATAGGGAAGGAGCTTTGAGATCAGGAGAGCATCTCTTATTAATGAGAGCATCGAACAAGAGTCTGATAACTACAGGAAAGAAGCCAAGAAGTACAGTCCTTGATAGGTCATATTGCAACTCTACAAATCTCTGGTGAGACCACACTTGGAGTATTGTGTTCACTTCTGACCATCTCATTATAAGAAGGATGTGGAAGCTATGGAGAGTGGGCAGAGGAGATTTACCAGGATGTTTTCTGGATCAGAAAATAAGACTTCTGAGGTAATGATCACAGAGCTGGTACTATTCTCTTTGGAGTTTAGAAAGATGAGAAGAGATTTACTCGAGGTTGACAAGATTATGAGTGCATAGGGAGAGTGGACAGCCAACACCTTTTTCCCAGGGCAAGAATAGCAAATACCAGAGAACATGTGCACAAAGTGAAGGGAGGAAAGTTTAGGGGAGACATCAGGGGTAGATTCTGTGCACAGAGAATGGCTGATGCCTGGAACGCCTTACTGGGGATGGTGGAGGAGGTTGAAACATTGGGGGCATTTAAGAGACTCTCAGACAAGCACATGAATGGAAGAAAAATAGAGGGTTACAGGATAGGAGGGGTTTAGTACTTTTAGTACAGTGCTGGGGATCAGTGATGATGGTGAGAAGGTGTTGGGTATTGGCGTTGATGCTGCAGAGGTGTTGGGAATCAGCGATGATGGTGAGGAGGTGTTGGGATCAAGGATGGCAGGGAGGGGGTGTTGGGGATGGATGATGGCGATGATGAGGTGTTGGGGAAAGGTAATGACAGTGAGAAGGTGTTGGGGATCGGAGATGGCAGTGAGGAGGTGATGGGTATGGATGATGGTGGTGACAAGGTGTTAGGGAAAGGTAATGACAGTGAGGAAGTGTTGGGTGTTTGGTGAAGGCAGTGAAGAGGTTTTGGGGATCGGAGATGGCAGTGAGGAGGTGTTGGAGATCAGTGATGTCAGTGAGGAGGTGATGGGTATGGATGATGGTGGTGACAAGGTGTTAGGGAAAGGTAATGACAGTGAGGAGGTGTTGGGGATCGATGATGATGGTGAGCAAGTGTTGGGGATCAGTGATGGCAGTGAGGAGGTGATGGGTATGGATGATGGTGGTGACAAGGTGTTAGGGAAAGGTAATGACAGTGAGGAAGTGTTGGGTGTTTGGTGATGGCAGTGAAGAGGTTTTGGGGATCAGAGATGGCAGTGAGGGGGTGTTGGGGATGGAAGATGGCAGAGACAAGGTGTAGGGGAAAGGTAATGACAGTGAGGAAGTGTTGGGTGTTTGGTGATGGCAGTGAAGAGGTTTTGGGGATTGGAGATGGCAGAGAGGTGGTGTTGGGGATGGAAGATGGCAGAGACAAGGTATAGGGGACAGGTAATGACAGTGAGAATGTGTTGGGGATCGATGATGATGGTGAGCAAGTGTTGGGGATCAGTGATGGCAGTGAGGAGGTGATGGGGATGGATGATGGTGGTGACGAGGTGTTGGAGAAAGGTAATGACAGTGAGGAGGTGTTGGGGATTTGTGATAGTCGTGAGGTATTGGGGACCGGCGATATCAGTGAGGAGGTGTTGGGGATCAGCGATGATGGTGAGTAGGTGTTGGAGATCGACAATGGCAGTGAGGAGATGTTGGAGATGGATGATGGTGGTGACGAGGTGTTGGGGAAAGGTAATGAGAGTAGGGAGGTGTTGCGGATCAGTGATGGTGGTGAGGGGTTGTTGGGGATCGGCGATTGTGGAGAGGAACTGTTGGAGATTGGCGATTGAGTAGAGGAACTGTTTAGGATCGGTGATAACAATGAAGAAGTGTTGGGGATTAGCGATGGTGGTGTGAAGGTGCTGGGGATCATTGATGATGGTGAGAAGGTGTTGGGGATCGGTGATGGTGGTGAGGAGGTGTTGGGGATCAGTGATGGTGGTGAGGAGGTGTTGGGGAACAGTGGCAGTGAGGAGGTGATGGGGATGGATGATGGAGGTGATGAGGTGTTGGGGAAAGGTAATGGCAGTGAGGAGGTTTTGGGGTTTGGCGATGGTGGAGAGAAATTGTTGGGGATTGATGATAACAGTGAGGAGGTGTTGGGGATTGGTGATGGCACTGAGGTGTTGGGGATCGCCGATGGTGGTGAGGAGGTACTGGGAATCAGTGATGGAGGTGAGGAGGTGTTGGGGATCGGTGATGATAGTGAGAAGGTGTTGGGATTGGTGATGGCAGTGAGGAGGTTTTGGGGATCAGTGATGGCAGTGAGGGGGTGTTGGGGATGGATGATGGCAGTGACGAGGTGTTGGGGAAAGGTAATGGCAGTGAGAATGTGTTGGGGATTGGTGATGATGGTGAGGAGGTGTTGGGGATTGGTGATGGTCGTGAGTTGTTGGGGACCGGCGCTGGCGGTGTGGAGATGCTGGGGATCAGTGATGGTTGAGAGGAACTGTTGGGGATTGGCGATAACAGTGATGAGGTGTTGGGGACTGGTGATGGCGGTGAGGTGTGCTGGGGATCAGTGGTGGCAGTGATGAAGTGTTGGGAATCGGCGATGGTGCAGAGAAACTGTAGGGGATCAATGATGGTAGTGAGGTGTTGGGGATCAGTGATGTTGGTGAGGAGGTGTTGGGGATCGGTTATGGCAGAGAGGAACTGTTGTAAATCTGTGATAACAGTGAAGAGGTGTTGGTGATCGGTCATTGTGATGTGGAATTTTGGGGATAGGTGATGGTGGTGAGGTGGTTTTGGGGATCGGCGATTGTGGAGAGGAACAGTTGGGGATCGATGAAAACAGTGAAATGTGCTTGGGAAGAGTGGTGGCAGTTATGAGGGGTAGGGAATCTGCGATGGTGGAGAGAAACTGTAGGGGATCAATGATGGCAGTGAGGTGTTGGGGATCAGCGATGGCGGTGAGGAGGTGCTGGAGATCGGTGATGGCAGTGTGGATGTGTTTGGGGATCAGTGATGCTGGTGAGGAGGTGTTGGGGTTGGCGATGGCATTGAGGAGGTGTTGGGGATGGGTAATAATGGTGAGGAGTTGTTGGGGATTGGTGATGGCAGTTAGGAGGTGATGGGGATTATTGCTGATGGTGATGAGGTGTTGGAGAAAAGTAGTGACAGTGAGCAACTGTTGGGGATCGGTGATGGTGGTGAGGAGGTATTGGGGACTGGCGATGGCATTGATGAGGTGCTGGGGATCAGTGATGGTGGTGAGGCAGTGATGGAGATTGTGATTGTGGAGCGGATCTGTTGGGAATCGGTGATAACTATGATGAGTCGTTGGGGATTAGTGATGGCAGTGAGGAGGTTTTGGGAATCATGGATGGCAGGGAGGGGGTGTTGGGGATGGAAGATGGCGATGATGCGGTGTTGGGGAAAGGTAATGACAGTGAGAAGGTGTTGGGGATCGATGATGATGGTGAGCAAGTGTTGGGGATCAGTGATGGCAGTGAGGAGATGATGGGTATGGATGATGGTGGTGACAAGGTGTTAGGGAAAGGTAATGACAGTGAGGAGGTGTTGGGTGTTTGGTGATGGCAGTGAAGAGGTTTTGGGGATCAGTGATGGCAGTGAGGGGGTGTTGGGGATGGAAGATGGCAGAGACAAGGTGTTGGGGACAGGTAATGACAGTGAGAATGTGTTGGGGATCGATGATGATGGTGAGCAAGTGTTGGGGATCAGTGATGGCAGTGAGGAGGTAATGGGGATGTATGATGGTGGTGATGAGGTGTTGGAGAAAGGTAATGACAGTGTGGAAGTGTTGGGGATTGGTGATAATCGTGAGGTATTGGGGACCGGCGATGGCAGTGAGGAGGTGCTGGGGATCGGTGATGGCAGAGAGGAATTGTTGGGGATTGGCGATAACAGTGATGAGATGTTGGGGATTGGTGATGGCAGTGTGGTGTTGGGGATCAGTGATGGTGGAGAGGAACTGTTGGGGATGGATGATGACAGTGAAAAGGTGTTGGGGATCGGTGATGGTGGTGAGAAGGTGTTGGGGATCGGCGATGATGGTGTGGAGGTGTTGGGGATCAGCGATGATGGTGAGGAGGTGTTTGAGATCGGCGATGGTAGTGGGGAGGTGTTGGGGATCAATGATGATGGTGAGTAGGTGTTGGAGATCGACAATGGGGGTGAGGAGGTGTTGGAGATGGATGATGGCGATGATGAGGTGTTGGGGAAAGATAATGACAGTGAGAATGTGTTGGGGATTGGTGATGATGGTGAGGAGGTGTTGGGGATTGGTGATGGCTGTGCATTGTTGGGGACCGGCGCTGGCGGTGAGGAGGTGCTGGGGATCAGTGATGGCGGAGAGGAACTGTTGGGGATTGGCGATAACAGTGCTGAACTGTTGGGGATTGGTGATGGCGTTGAGGTGTGCTGGTGATCAGTGGTGGCAGTGATGAAGTGTTGGGAATCGGCGATGGTGCAGAGAAACTGTAGGATATCAATGATGGCAGTGAGGTGTTGGGGATCAGTGATGTTGGTGAGGAGGTGTTGGGGAATGGTTATGGCGGAGAGGAACTGTTGTAAATCTGTGATAATAGTGAAGAGGTGTTGGTGATCGGTGATTGTGATGTGGAATTTTGGGGATCGGTGATGGTGGTGAGGTGGTTTTGGGGATCGGCGATTGTGGAGAGGAACAGTTGGGGATCAATGATAACAGTGAAATGTGCTGGGGAAGTGTGGTGGCAGTGATGAGGGGTAGGGAATCTGCGATGGTGGAGAGAAACTGTACGGGATCAATGATGGCAGTGAGGTGTTGGGGATCAGCGATGGCGGTGAGGAGGTGCTGGATATCGGTGATGGCAGTGAGGAGGTGATGGGAATTGGTGATGGTGGTGTGGAAATTTTGGTGATCGGTGATGGTCGTGAGGAGGTGTTGGGAATTGGTGATGATGGTGAGGATGTTTTGGCAGTTGCTAATGGCAGTGAGGATGTGTTGGCGATCTGTAATGATGGAGGGGTGGTTTGGGAATCAATGATGGCAGCAAGGAGGTGTTGGAGTTCAATGATGGTGGGTAGGATGTATTGGGGATCAGTGATGGCAGTGAGGAGGTTTTGGGGATCGGCGATTGTGGAGAGGAACTGTTGGGGATCGGTGATAACAGTGATGAGATGTTCATCATTATTGATGGCATTGAGGTGTTGGGAATCGGTGATAGCGGTGAGAAGGTGTTTGTGATCGGCGATGGCAGAGAGGAGGTGTTGGGAATCTGAGATGGTGGTGATGAAGTTTTGGAGATTGGCGTTGGTGGTATGGAGGTGCTAGGGATCGGCGATGGCAGAGTGGATGTGTTTGGGGATCAGTGATGCTGGTGAGGAGGTGTTGGGGTTGGCGATGGCAGTTAGGAGGTGATGGGGATTATTGCTGATGGTGATGAGGTGTTGGAGAAAAGTAGTGACAGTGAGCAACTGTTGGGGATCGGTGATGGTGGTGAGGAGGTGTTGGGGACTGGCGATGGCATTGATGACGTGCTGGGGATCAGTGATGGTGGTGAGGCAGTGATGGAGATTGGTGATGGTGGAGCGGATCTGTTGGGGAATGGTGATAACTATGATGAGTCGTTGGGGATTGGTGATGGCGGTAAGGTGTGCTAGGGATCAGTGGTGGCAGTGATGAGATGCTGGGAATTGGCGATGGTGGAGAGAAACTGTAGGGGATGAATGATGGCAGTGAGATGTTGGGCATCAGCAAAGGCGGTGAGCAGGTGCTGGGGATTGGTGATGGCAGTGAGGAGGTGTTTGGAATCAGTGATTTTGGTGTGGAATTTTGGGGATCGGTGATGGTGTTGAGGAGGTTTTGGGGATTGGCAATTGTGGAGTGGAACTGTTGGGGATTGGTGATAACAGTGCTGAGTCGTTGGGGATTGGTGATGGCCGTGAGGTTTGCTGGGGATCAGTGGTGGCGGTGATGAGGTGTTGGGAATCGGCGATGGTGGAGAGAAACTGTAGGGGATCAATGATGGCAGTGAGGTGTTGAGGATCAGCGATGGTGGTGAGGAGGTGCTGGGGATCGGTGATGGCAGAGAGGAGGTGTTGGAAATCAGTGATGGTGGTGTGAAAGTGTTGGGGATTAGTGATGGTGGTGAGGATGTGTTGGGGATCAGTGATAGCAGTGAGGAGGATTTGGGGATCGGCAATTGTGAAGAGGAATTGTTGGGGATTGGTGATAACAGTGATGAGATGTTCGGCAATGGTGATGGCATTGAGGTGTTGGGAATCGGCGATAGCGGTGAGGAGGTGTTGGTGATCAGCGATGGCAGTGAGGAGGAGTTGGAAATCAGTGATGGTGGTGATGAGGTGCTGGGGATCGGTGATGGTGGTATGGAGGTGCTGCGGATTGGCGATGGCAGTGTGGAGGTGTTTGGGGATCAGTGATGCTGGTGAGGGGGTGTTGGGGTCGGCGATGGAGGTGAGGAGGTGTTGGGGATCGGTAATAATGGTGAGGATGTGTTGAGGATTGGTGATGGCAGTTAGGAGATGATGGGTATGGATGATGGTGGTGACGAGGTTTTGTAGAAAGGTAATGACAGTGAGTGACTGTTGGGGATCGGTGATGGTGGTTAGGAGGTGTTGGGGATCGACGATGGTGGAGAGGATCTGTTGGGGATCGGTGATAACAGTGATTATGTTTTGGGGATTGGTGATGGCGGTGAGGTGTGCTGGGGATCAATGATGGCAGTGAGGTGGTGTTGGGGATCAGTGGAGGCAGTGAGGAGGTGTTGGGAATCAGCAATTGTGGAGTGAAACTGTTGGGTATTGGTGATGGTAGTGAGGTGTTGGGAATCGGCAATGGCGGTGAGGAGGTGCTGGGGATCGGTGATGGCAGTGAGGAGGTTTTGGGGATCGATGATGATGGTGAAGAGGTGTTGGGGATCGGTGATGGTGGTGAGGAGGTGTTGGGGATTGGTGATAGCAGTGAGAAGGTGATGGGTATTAGCAATAGTGGAGAGGAACTGTTGGGGATCTGTGATAACTGTGATGATCTATTGTGGATTAGTGATGGCAGTGAGGAGGTTTTGGGGATCAAGGATGGCAGGGAGGGGGTGTTGGGGATCAGTGGAGGCAGTGAGGAGGTGTTGGGAATCAGCAATTGTTGAGTGAAACTGTTGTGGATTGGTGATGGTAGTGAGGTGTTGGGAATCGGCAATGGCGGTGAGGAGGTGCTGGGGATCGGTGATGGCAGTGAGGAGGTTTTGGGGATCGGTGATGATGGTGAGGAGGTGTTGGGGATTGGCGATGGTGGTGAGGAGATGTTGGGGATTGGTGATGGCAGTGAGAAGGTGATGGGGATTGGCAATAGTGGAGTGGAACTGTTGGGGATCTGTGATACCTGTGATGATCTATTGTGGATTAGTGATGGCATTGAGGAGGTTTTGGGGATCATGGATGGCAGGGAGGGGGTGTTGGGGATGGATGATGGCAGAGAGGAACTGTTGAGGATCGGTGATGGTGTTGAGGAGGTTTTGGGGATCGGAAATTGTGGAGAGGAACTGTTGGGGATCGGTGATGATGGTGAGCAAGTGTTGGGGATCAGTGATGGCAGTGAGGAGGTGATGGGTATGGATGATGGTGGTGACAAGGTGTTAGGGAAAGGTAATGACAGTGAGGAGGTGTTGGGTGTTTGGTGATGGCAGTGAAGTGGTTTTAGGGATCGGTGATGGCAGTGAGGGGGTGTTGGGGATGGAAGATGGCAGAGACAAGGTGTTGGGGACAGGTAATGACAGTGAGAATGTGTTGGGGAATGATGATGATGGTGAGCAAGTGTTGTGAATCAGTGATGGCAGTGAGGAGGTGATGGGGATGTATGATGGTGGTGACGAGGTGTTGGAGAAAGGTAATGACAGTGTGGAAGTGTTGGGGATTGGTGATGATCGTGAGGTATTGGGTACCGGCGATGGTGGTGAGCAGGTGCTGGGGATCGGTGATGGCAGAGAGGAATTGTTGGGGATTGGCGATAACAGTGATGAGGTGTTGGGGATTGGTTATGGCAGTGTGGTGTTGGGGATCAATGATGGTGGAGAGGAACTGTTGGGAATGGATGATGACAGTGAAGAGGTGTTGGGGATCGGTGATGGTGCTGATGAGGTGCTGGGGATCGGCGATGGCAGATTGGATGTGTTTGGGGATCAGTGATGCTGGTGAGGAGGTGTTGGGGTTGGCGATGGCATTGAGGAGGTGTTGGGGATTGGTGATAGCAGTTAGAAGGGGATGGGGATTGGCAATAGTGGAGAGGAACTGTTGGGGATTGATGATAACAGTGAGGAGGTGTTGGGGATTGATGATGGCACTGAGTGTTGGGGATTGCCGATGGTGGTGAGGAGGTACTGGCAATCAGTGATGATGGTGAGGAGGTGTTGGGGATCTGTGATGATGGTGTGGAGGTGTTGGGGATCAGCGATGATGGTGAGGAGGTGTTTGAGATTGGTGATGGTAGTGGGGAGGTGTTGGGGATTGGTGATGATGGTGAGTAGGTGTTGGGGATCGGTGATGATAGTGAGAAGGTGTTGGGATTGCTGATGGCAGCGACGAGGTGTTGGGGAAAGGTAATGGCAGTGAGAATGTGTTGGGGATTGGTGATGATGGTGAGGAGGTGTTGGGGATTGGTGATGGCTGTGAGTTGTTGGGGACCGGCGCTGACAGTAAGGAGGTGCTGGGGATCAGTGATGGTGGAGAGGAACTGTGAGGGATTGGCGATAACAGTGATGAGGTGTTGGGGATTGGTGATGGCAGTGAGCTGTGCTGGGGATCAGTAGTGGCAGTGATGAAGTGTTGGGAATTGGCGATGGTGCAGAGAAACTGTAGGGGATCAATGATGGCAGTGAGGTGTTGGGGGTCAGTGATGTTGGTGAGGAGGTGTTGGGATCAGTTATGGTGGAGAGGAACTGTTGTAAATCTGTGATAATAGTGAAGAGGTGTTGGTGATCGGAGATTGTGATGTGGAATTTTGGGGATCGGTGATGGTGGTGAGGTGATTTTGGGGATCGGCGATTTTGGAGAGGAACAGTTGGGGATTGATGATAACAGTGAAATGTGCTGGGGAAGAGTGGTGGCAGTGATGAGGGGTAGGGAATCTGCGATGGTGGAGAGAAACTGTAGGGGATCAATGATGGCAGTGAAGTGTTGGGGATCAGTGATGGCGGTGAGGAGGTGCTGGAGATCGGTGATGGCAGTGAGGAGGTGATGGGAATTGGTGATGATGGTGAGGATGTTTTGGCGGTTGCTAATGGCAGTGAGGATGTGTTGGCGATCTGTGATGATGGAGGGGAGGTGTTGGGGATCAATGATGGCAGTGAGGAGTTGTTGGAGTTCAATGATGGTGGTGAGGATGTGTTGGGGATCAGTGATGGCAGTGAGGAGGTTTTGGGGATCGGCGATTGTGGAGAGGAACTGTTGGGGATCGGTGATAACAGTGATGAGATGTTCGTCATTAGTAATGGCATTGCGGTGTTGGGAATCGGTGATAGCGGTGAGAAGGTGTTTGTGATTGGCGATGGCAGAGAGGAGGTGTTGGGAATCTGTGATGGTGGTGATGAAGTTTTGGAGATCAGCATTGGTGGTATGGAGGTGCTGGGGATCGGCGATGGCAGAGTGGATGTGTTTGGGGATCAGTGATGCTGGTGAGGAGGTGTTGGGGTTGGCGATGGCATTGAGGCGGTGTTGGGGATGGGTAATAATGGTGAGGAGTTGTTGGGGATTGGTGATGGCAGTTAGGAGGTGATGGGGATTATTGCTGATGGTGATGAGGTGTTGGAGAAAAGTAGTGACAGTGAGCAACTGTTGGGGATCGGTGATGGTGGTGAGGAGGTATTGGGGACTGGCGATGGCATTGATGAGGTGCTGGGGATCAGTGATGGTGGTGAGGCAGTGATGGAGATTGTGATTGTGGAGCGGATCTGTTGGGAATCGGTGATAACTATGATGAGTCGTTGGGGATTAGTGATGGCAGTGAGGAGGTTTTGGGAATCATGGATGGCAGGGAGGGGGTGTTGGGGATGGAAGATGGCGATGATGCGGTGTTGGGGAAAGGTAATGACAGTGAGAAGGTGTTGGGGATCGATGATGATGGTGAGCAAGTGTTGGGGATCAGTGATGGCAGTGAGGAGATGATGGGTATGGATGATGGTGGTGACAAGGTGTTAGGGAAAGGTAATGACAGTGAGGAGGTGTTGGGTGTTTGGTGATGGCAGTGAAGAGGTTTTGGGGATCAGTGATGGCAGTGAGGGGGTGTTGGGGATGGAAGATGGCAGAGACAAGGTGTTGGGGACAGGTAATGACAGTGAGAATGTGTTGGGGATCGATGATGATGGTGAGCAAGTGTTGGGGATCAGTGATGGCAGTGAGGAGGTAATGGGGATGTATGATGGTGGTGATGAGGTGTTGGAGAAAGGTAATGACAGTGTGGAAGTGTTGGGGATTGGTGATAATCGTGAGGTATTGGGGACCGGCGATGGCAGTGAGGAGGTGCTGGGGATCGGTGATGGCAGAGAGGAATTGTTGGGGATTGGCGATAACAGTGATGAGATGTTGGGGATTGGTGATGGCAGTGTGGTGTTGGGGATCAGTGATGGTGGAGAGGAACTGTTGGGGATGGATGATGACAGTGAAAAGGTGTTGGGGATCGGTGATGGTGGTGAGAAGGTGTTGGGGATCGGCGATGATGGTGTGGAGGTGTTGGGGATCAGCGATGATGGTGAGGGGGTGTTTGAGATCGGCGATGGTAGTGGGGAGGTGTTGGGGATCAATGATGATGGTGAGTAGGTGTTGGAGATCGACAATGGGGGTGAGGAGGTGTTGGAGATGGATGATGGCGATGATGAGGTGTTGGGGAAAGATAATGACAGTGAGAATGTGTTGGGGATTGGTGATGATGGTGAGGAGGTGTTGGGGATTGGTGATGGCTGTGCATTGTTGGGGACCGGCGCTGGCGGTGAGGAGGTGCTGGGGATCAGTGATGGCGGAGAGGAACTGTTGGGGATTGGCGATAACAGTGCTGAACTGTTGGGGATTGGTGATGGCGTTGAGGTGTGCTGGTGATCAGTGGTGGCAGTGATGAAGTGTTGGGAATCGGCGATGGTGCAGAGAAACTGTAGGATATCAATGATGGCAGTGAGGTGTTGGGGATCAGTGATGTTGGTGAGGAGGTGTTGGGGAATGGTTATGGCGGAGAGGAACTGTTGTAAATCTGTGATAATAGTGAAGAGGTGTTGGTGATCGGTGATTGTGATGTGGAATTTTGGGGATCGGTGATGGTGGTGAGGTGGTTTTGGGGATCGGCGATTGTGGAGAGGAACAGTTGGGGATCAATGATAACAGTGAAATGTGCTGGGGAAGAGTGGTGGCAGTGATGAGGGGTAGGGAATCTGCGATGGTGGAGAGAAACTGTACGGGATCAATGATGGCAGTGAGGTGTTGGGGATCAGCGATGGCGGTGAGGAGGTGCTGGATATCGGTGATGGCAGTGAGGAGGTGATGGGAATTGGTGATGGTGGTGTGGAAATTTTGGTGATCGGTGATGGTCGTGAGGAGGTGTTGGGAATTGGTGATGATGGTGAGGATGTTTTGGCAGTTGCTAATGGCAGTGAGGATGTGTTGGCGATCTGTAATGATGGAGGGGTGGTTTGGGAATCAATGATGGCAGCAAGGAGGTGTTGGAGTTCAATGATGGTGGGTAGGATGTATTGGGGATCAGTGATGGCAGTGAGGAGGTTTTGGGGATCGGCGATTGTGGAGAGGAACTGTTGGGGATCGGTGATAACAGTGATGAGATGTTCATCATTATTGATGGCATTGAGGTGTTGGGAATCGGTGATAGCGGTGAGAAGGTGTTTGTGATCGGCGATGGCAGAGAGGAGGTGTTGGGAATCTGAGATGGTGGTGATGAAGTTTTGGAGATTGGCGTTGGTGGTATGGAGGTGCTAGGGATCAGCGATGGCAGAGTGGATGTGTTTGGGGATCAGTGATGCTGGTGAGGAGGTGTTGGGGTTGGCGATGGCAGTTAGGAGGTGATGGGGATTATTGCTGATGGTGATGAGGTGTTGGAGAAAAGTAGTGACAGTGAGCAACTGTTGGGGATCGGTGATGGTGGTGAGGAGGTGTTGGGGACTGGCGATGGCATTGATGACGTGCTGGGGATCAGTGATGGTGGTGAGGCAGTGATGGAGATTGGTGATGGTGGAGCGGATCTGTTGGGGAATGGTGATAACTATGATGAGTCGTTGGGGATTGGTGATGGCAGTAAGGTGTGCTAGGGATCAGTGGTGGCAGTGATGAGATGCTGGGAATTGGCGATGGTGGAGAGAAACTGTAGGGGATGAATGATGGCAGTGAGATGTTGGGCATCAGCAAAGGCGGTGAGCAGGTGCTGGGGATTGGTGATGGCAGTGAGGAGGTGTTTGGAATCAGTGATTTTGGTGTGGAATTTTGGGGATCGGTGATGGTGTTGAGGAGGTTTTGGGGATTGGCAATTGTGGAGTGGAACTGTTGGGGATTGGTGATAACAGTGCTGAGTCGTTGGGGATTGGTGATGGCCGTGAGGTTTGCTGGGGATCAGTGGTGGCGGTGATGAGGTGTTGGGAATCGGCGATGGTGGAGAGAAACTGTAGGGGATCAATGATGGCAGTGAGGTGTTGAGGATCAGCGATGGTGGTGAGGAGGTGCTGGGGTTCGGTGATGGCAGAGAGGAGGTGTTGGAAATCAGTGATGGTGGTGTGAAAGTGTTGGGGATTAGTGATGGTGGTGAGGATGTGTTGGGGATCAGTGATAGCAGTGAGGAGGATTTGGGGATCGGCAATTGTGAAGAGGAATTGTTGGGGATTGGTGATAACAGTGATGAGATGTTCGGCAATGGTGATGGCATTGAGGTGTTGGGAATCGGCGATAGCGGTGAGGAGGTGTTGGTGATCAGCGATGGCAGTGAGGAGGAGTTGGAAATCAGTGATGGTGGTGATGAGGTGCTGGGGATCGGTGATGGTGGTATGGAAGTGCTGCGGATTGGCGATGGCAGTGTGGAGGTGTTTGGGGATCAGTGATGCTGGTGAGGGGGTGTTGGGGTCGGCGATGGAGGTGAGGAGGTGTTGGGGATCGGTAATAATGGTGAGGATGTGTTGAGGATTGGTGATGGCAGTTAGGAGATGATGGGTATGGATGATGGTGGTGACGAGGTTTTGTAGAAAGGTAATGACAGTGAGTGACTGTTGGGGATCGGTGATGGTGGTTAGGAGGTGTTGGGGATCGACGATGGTGGAGAGGATCTGTTGGGGATCGGTGATAACAGTGATTATGTTTTGGGGATTGGTGATGGCGGTGAGGTGTGCTGGGGATCAATGATGGCAGTGAGGTGGTGTTGGGGATCAGTGGAGGCAGTGAGGAGGTGTTGGGAATCAGCAATTGTGGAGTGAAACTGTTGGGTATTGGTGATGGTAGTGAGGTGTTGGGAATCGGCAATGGCGGTGAGGAGGTGCTGGGGATCGGTGATGGCAGTGAGGAGGTTTTGGGGATCGATGATGATGGTGAAGAGGTGTTGGGGATCGGTGATGGTGGTGAGGAGGTGTTGGGGATTGGTGATAGCAGTGAGAAGGTGATGGGTATTAGCAATAGTGGAGAGGAACTGTTGGGGATCTGTGATAACTGTGATGATCTATTGTGGATTAGTGATGGCAGTGAGGAGGTTTTGGGGATCAAGGATGGCAGGGAGGGGGTGTTGGGGATCAGTGGAGGCAGTGAGGAGGTGTTGGGAATCAGCAATTGTTGAGTGAAACTGTTGTGGATTGGTGATGGTAGTGAGGTGTTGGGAATCGGCAATGGCGGTGAGGAGGTGCTGGGGATCGGTGATGGCAGTGAGGAGGTTTTGGGGATCGGTGATGATGGTGAGGAGGTGTTGGGTATTAGCAATAGTGGAGAGGAACTGTTGGGGATCTGTGATAACTGTGATGATCTATTGTGGATTAGTGATGGCAGTGAGGAGGTTTTGGGGATCAAGGATGGCAGGGAGGGGGTGTTGGGGATCAGTGGAGGCAGTGAGGAGGTGTTGGGAATCAGCAATTGTTGAGTGAAACTGTTGTGGATTGGTTATGGTAGTGAGGTGTTGGGAATCGGCAATGGCGGTGAGGAGGTGCTGGGGATCGGTGATGGCAGTGAGGAGGTTTTGGGGATCGGTGATGATGGTGAGAAGGTGATGGGGATTGGCAATAGTGGAGTGGAACTGTTGGGGATCTGTGATACCTGTGATGATCTATTGTGGATTAGTGATGGCATTGAGGAGGTTTTGGGGATCATGGATGGCAGGGAGGGGGTGTTGGGGATGGATGATGGCAGAGAGGAACTGTTGAGGATCGGTGATGGTGTTGAGGAGGTTTTGGGGATCGGAAATTGTGGAGAGGAACTGTTGGGGATCGGTGATGATGGTGAGCAAGTGTTGGGGATCAGTGATGGCAGTGAGGAGGTGATGGGTATGGATGATGGTGGTGACAAGGTGTTAGGGAAAGGTAATGACAGTGAGGAGGTGTTGGGTGTTTGGTGATGGCAGTGAAGTGGTTTTAGGGATCGGTGATGGCAGTGAGGGGGTGTTGGGGATGGAAGATGGCAGAGACAAGGTGTTGGGGACAGGTAATGACAGTGAGAATGTGTTGGGGAATGATGATGATGGTGAGCAAGTGTTGTGAATCAGTGATGGCAGTGAGGAGGTGATGGGGATGTATGATGGTGGTGACGAGGTGTTGGAGAAAGGTAATGACAGTGTGGAAGTGTTGGGGATTGGTGATGATCGTGAGGTATTGGGTACCGGCGATGGTGGTGAGCAGGTGCTGGGGATCGGTGATGGCAGAGAGGAATTGTTGGGGATTGGCGATAACAGTGATGAGATGTTGGGGATTGGTTATGGCAGTGTGGTGTTTGGGATCAGTGATGGTGGAGAGGAACTGTTGGGAATGGATGATGACAGTGAAGAGGTGTTGGGGATCAGTGATGGTGCTGATGAGGTGCTGGGGATCGGCGATGGCAGATTGGATGTGTTTGGGGATCAGTGATGCTGGTGAGGAGGTGTTGGGGTTGGCGATGGCATTGAGGAGGTGTTGGGGATTGGTGATAGCAGTTAGAAGGTGATGGGGATTGGCAATAGTGGAGAGGAACTGTTGGGGATCTGTGATAACTGTGATGATCTATTGTGGATTAGTGATGGCAGTGAGGAGGTTTTGGGGATCAAGGATGGCAGGGAGGGGGTGTTGGGGATCAGTGGAGGTAGTGAGGAGGTGTTGGGAATCAGCAATTGTTGAGTGAAACTGTTGGAGATTGGTGATGGTAGTGAGGTGTTGGGAATCGGCAATGGCGGTGAGGAGGTGCTGGGGATCGGTGATGGCAGTGAGGAGGTTTTGGGGATCGGTGATGATGGTGAGGAGGTGTTGGGGATCGGCGATTGTGGTTAGGATATGTTGGGGATTGGTGATGGCAGTGAGGAGGTTTTGGGGATCGGTGATGATGGTGAGGAGGTGTTGGGGATCGGCGATTGTGGTTAGGATATGTTGGGGATTGGTGATGGCAGTGAGAAGGTGATGGGGATTGGCAATAGTGGAGAGGAACTGTTGGGGATCTGTGATAAATGTGATGATCTATTGTGGATTAGTGATGGCATTGAGGAGGTTTTGGGGATCATGGATGGCAGGGAGGGGGTTTTGGGGATGGATGATGGCGATGATGCGGTGTTGGGGAAAGGTAATGACAGTGAGAAGGTGTTGGAGATCGATGATGATGGTGAGCAAGTGTTCGGGATCAGTGACGGCAGTGAGGAGGTGATGGGTATGGATGATGGTGGTGACGAGGTGTTGGAGAAAGGTAATGACAGTGTGGAAGTGTTGGGGATTGGTGATGATCGTGAGGTATTGGGGACCGGCGATGGCAGTGAGGAAGTGCTGGGGATCAGTGATGGCAGAGAGGAATTGTTGGGGATTGGCAATAACAGTGATGAGATCTTGGGGATTGGTGATGGCAGTGTGGTGTTGGGGATCAGTGATGGTGGAGAGGAACTGTTGGGGATCAGCGATGATGGTAAGGAGGTGTTTGAGATCGCCGATGGTAGTGGGGAGGTGTTGGGGATCAGTGATGATGGTGAGTAGGTGTTGGAGATCGACAATGGCGGTGAGGAGGTGTTGGAGATGGATGATGGTGGTGACGAGGTGTTTAGGAAAGGTAATGAGAGTAGGAAGGTGTTGGGGATCGGTGATGGTGGTGAGGGGTTGTTGGGGATCGGAAATTGTGGAGAGGAACTGTTGGGGATTGACGATGGTGTAGAGGAACTGTTTAGGATCAGTGATAGCAATGAGGAGGTGTTGGTGATTGGCGATGGTGGTGTGAAGGTGCTGGGGATCGGTGATGGCAGAGAGGAGGTGTTGGGAATCAGTGATGGTGGTGTGGAAGTGTTGGGATTGGTGATGATGGTGAGGATGTTTTGGGGGTTGTTGAAGGCACTGAGGATGTGTTGGCGATCTATGATGATGGAGGGGAGGTGTTGGAGATCAATGATGGCAGTGAGGAGGTGTTGGAGTTTGGTGATGGTTGTGAGGATGTGTTGGGGATCGGTGATGACAGTGAGGAGGTTTTGGGGATCGGCGATTGTGAAGAGGAATTATTGGGGATTGGTGATAACAGTGATGAGATGTTCGGCATTGGTGATGGCATTGAGGTGTTGGGAATCGGTGATAGCGGTGAGGAGGTGTTGGTGATCAGCGATGGCAGTGAGGAGGTGTTGGAAATCAGTGATGGTGGTGATGAGGTGCTGGGGATCGGCGATGGTGTTATGGAGGTTCTGGGGATCGGCGATGGCAGTATGGAGGTGTTTGGGGATCAGTGATGCTGGTGAGGGGGTGTTGGGGTCGGTGATGGAGGTGAGGAGGTGTTGGGGATCGGTAATAATGGTGAGGATGTGTTGAGGATTGGTGATGGCAGTTAAGAGATGATGGGTATGGATGATGGTGGTGACGAAGTTTTGTAGAAAGGTAATGACAGTGAGTAACTGTTGGGGATCGGTGATGGTGGTGAGGAGTTGTTGGGGATCGACGATGGTGGAGAGGAACTGTTGGGGATCGGTGATAACAGTGATTATATTTTGGGGATTGGTGATGGTGGTGACGTGTGCTGGGGATCAATGATGGCAGTGAGGTGGTGTTGGGGATCAGTGGAGGCAGTGAGGAGGTGTTGGGAATCAGCAATTGTGGAGTGAAACTGTTGGGGATTGGTGATGGTAGTGAGGTGTTGGGATTCGGCAATGGCGGTGAGGAGGTGCTGGGGATCGGTGATGGCAGTGAAGAGGTTTTGGGGATCGGTGATGATGGTGAGGAGGTGTTGGGGATTGGTGATAGCAGTGAGAAGGTGATGGGGATTGGCAATAGTGGAGAGGAACTGTTGGGGATCTGTGATAACTGTGATGATTTATTGTGGATTAGTGATGGCAGTGAGGAGGCTTTGGGGATCAAGGATGGCAGGGAGGGGGTGTTGGGGATCAGTGGAGGCAGTGAGGAGGTGTTGGGAATCTGCAATTGTTGAGTGAAACTGTTGTGGATTGGTGATGGTAGTGAGGTGTTGGGAATCGGCAATGGCGGTGAGGAGGTGCTGGGGATCGGTGATGGCAGTGAGGAGGTTTTGGGGATCGGTGATGATGGTGAGGAGGTGTTGGGGATCGGCGATTGTGGTGAGGAGATGTTGGGGATTGGTGATGGCAGTGAGAAGGTGATGGGGATTGGCAATAGTTGAGAGGAACTGTTGGGGATCTGTGATAAATGTGATGATCTATTGTGGATTAGTGATGGCAGTGAGGAGGTTTTGGGGATCATGGATGGCAGGGAGGGGGTGTTGGGGATGGATGATGGCGATGATGCGGTGTTGGGGAAAGGTAATGACAGTGATAAGGTGTTGGCGATCGATGATGATGGTGAGCAAGTGTTCGGGATCAGTGATGGCAGTGAGGAGGTGATGGGTATGGATGATGGTGGTGACGAGGTGTTGGAGAAAGGTAATGACAGTGTGGAAGTGTTGGGAATTGGTGATGATCGTGAGGTATTGGGGACCGGCGATGGCAGTGAGGAGTTGCTGGGGATCGGTGATGGCAGAGAGGAATTGTTGGGGATTGGCGATAACAGTGATGAGATGTTGGGGATTGGTGATGGCAGTGTGGTGTTGGGGATCAGTGATGATGGAGAGGAACTGTTGGGGATGGATGATGACAGTGAAGAGGTGTTGGGGATCGGTGATGGTGTTGATGAGGTGCTGGGGATCAGTGATGGTGGTGAGAAGGTGTTGGGGATCAGCGATGATGGTGTGGAGGTGTTGGGGATCAGCGATGATGGTAAGGAGGTGTTTGAGATCGCCGATGGTAGTGGGGAGGTGTTGGGGATCAGTGATGATGGTGAGTATGTGTTGGAGATCGACAATGGCGGTGAGGAATGTGTTGGAGATGGATGATGGTGATGACGAGGTGTTTAGGAAAGGTAATGAGAGTAGGGAGGTGTTGGGGATCGGTGATGGTGGCGAGGGGTTGTTGGGGATCGGAGATTGTGGAGAGGAACTGTTGGGGATTGGTGATGGTGTAGAGGAACTGTTTAAGATCAGTGATAGCAATGAGGAGGTGTTGGTGATTGGCGATGGTGGTGTGAAGGTGCTGGGGATCAGTGATGATGGTGAGAAGGTGTTGGGGATCAGTGATGGTGGTGAGGAGGTGTTGGGGATCAGTGATGGCGGAGAGGAACTGTGGAGGATCGGTGATGGTGTTGAGGAGGTTTTGGGGATCGGCAATTGTGGAGAGGAACTGTTGGGGATCGCTGATAACAGTGCTGAGTCGTTGGGGTTTGGTGATGGCGGTGAGGTTTGCTGGGGATCAGTGGTGGCAGTGATGAGGTGTTGGGAATCGGCGATGGTGGAGAGAAACTGTAGGGGATCAATGATGGCAGTGAAGTGTTGGGGATCAGCGATGGTGGTGAGGAGGTGCTGGGGATCGGTGATGGCAGAGAGGAGGTTTTGGGGATCGGTGATGATTGTGAGGAGGTGTTGGGGATCGGCGATGGTGGTGAGGAGGTGTTGGGGATTGGTGATGGCAGTGAGAAGGTGATGGGGATTTGCAATAGTGGAGAGGAACTGTTGGGGACTGTGATAACTGTGATGATTTGTTGTGGATTAGTGATGACAGTGAGGAGGTTTTGGGGATCAAGAATGGCAGGGAGAGGGTGTTGGGGATGGATGATGGTGATGATGCGGTGTCGGGGAAAGGTAATGACAGTGAGAAGGTGTTGGGGATCGGAGATGGCAGTGTGGTGTTGGGGATCAGTGATGGTGGAGAGGAACTGTTGGGGATGGATGATGACAGTGAAGAGGTGTTGGGGATCGGTGAAGGTGTTGATGAGGTGCTGGGGATCGGTGATGGTGCTGAGAAGATGTTGGGGATCGGCGATGATGGTGTGGAGGTGTTGGGGATCAGCGATGATAGTGAGGATGTTTTTGAGATCGGCGATGGTAGTGGGGAGGTTTTGGGGATGGATGATGGTGGGACGAGGTGTTGGGGAAATGTAATGAGAGTAGGGAGGTGTTGGGGATCAGTGATGGTGGGACGAGGTGTTGGGGAAATGTAATGAGAGTAGGGAGGTGTTGGGGATCAGTGATGGTGGTGAGGGGTTGTTGGGGATCGGCGATTGTGGAGAGGAACTGTTGGGGATTGGCGATGATGTAGAGGAACTGTTTAGGATCGGTAATAGCAATGAGGAGGTGTTCGGGATTGGCAATGGTGGTGTGAAGGTGCTGGGGATCAGTGATGATGGTGAGAAGGTGTTGGGGATCAGTGATGGTGGTGAGGAAGTGTTGGGGATCAGTGATGGCGGAGAGGAACTGTTGGGGATCAGTGATGGTCTTTAGGAGGTTTTGGGGATCGGCAATTGTGGAGAGGAACTGTTGGGGATTGGTGTTAACAGTGCTGAGTTATTGGGGATTGATGAGAAGGTGTTGGGGATCAGTGATGGTGGTGAGGAGGTGTTGGGGATCAGTGATGGCGGAGAGGAACTGTGGAGGATCGGTGATGGTGTTGAGGAGATTTTGGGGATCGGCAATTGTGGAGAGGAACTGTTGGGGATCGGTGATAACTGTGCTGAGTCGTTGGGGTTTGGTGATGGCGGTGAGGTTTGCTGGGGATCAGTGGTGGCAGTGATGAGGTGTTGGGAATCAGTGATGGTGGAGAGAAACTGTAGGGGATCAATGATGGCAGTGAGGTGTTGGGGATCAGTGATGGTGGTGAGGAGGTGCTGGGGATCGGTGATGGCAGAGAGGAGGTGTTGGGAATCAGTGATGTTTGTGTGGAACTGTTGGTGATGATGGTGAGGATGTTTTGGGGGTTGTTGATGGCACTGAGGATGTGTTGGCGATCTATGATGATGGAGGGGATGTGTTGGCGATCAGTGATGGCAGTGAGGAGGTTTTGGGGATCGGCGATAGTGAAGAGGAATTGTTGGGGATTGGTGATAACAGTGATGTGATGTTCGGCATTGGTGATGGCATTGAGGTGTTGGGAATCGGCGATAGCGGTGAGGAGGTGTTGGTGATCAGCGATGGCAGTGAGGAGGTGTTGGAAATCTGTGATGGTGGTGATGAGGTGCTGGGGATCGGCGATGGTGGTATGGAGGTGCTGGGGATCAGTAATAATGGTGGGGAGGTGTTGGGGTTTGGTGACGGCAGTTAGGAAGTGATGGGGATTGATGATGTTGGTGACGAGTTGTTGGAGAAAGGTAATGACAGTGAGTAACTGTTTGGGATCGGTCATGGTGGTGAGTTTGTGTTGGGGATCAGTGGTGGCAGTGAAAAGGTGTTGGGAATCAGCAATGATGGAGTGAAACCGTTGGGGATTGGTGATGGTAGTGAGGCATTGGAAATCAGCAATGGGAGTGAGGAGATTTTGGGTATCAGTGATGATGGGGAGGAGGTTTTGGGGATCAGCGATGGTGGTAAGGAGTTGTTGCAGATTTGTGATGGCAGTGAGAAGGTGATGGGGATCGGCAATGGTGGAGAGGAACTGTTTGGAATGGTGATAACAGTGATGTGATGTTCGGCATTGGTGATGGCATTGAGGTGTTGGGAATCGGCGATAGCGGTGAGGAGGTGTTGGTGATGGGTGATGAGGTGTTGGGAATTTGTGATGGCAGTGATGAGATGTTGGGGATCGGCGATGGTGGTAAGGAGGTGCTGGGGATCGGCGATGGCACTGTGGAGGTTTTTGGGGATCAGTGATGCTGGTGAGGCGGTTGGTGGTTGGCGATGGAGGTGAGGAGGTGTTGGGGATCGATAATAATGGTGAGGATGTGTTGAGGATTGGTGACGGCAGTTAGGAGATGATGGGGATGGATGATGGTGGTGACGAGGTGTTGGAGGAAGGTAATGACAGTGAGTAACTGTTGGGGATCAGTGATGGTGGTGAGGAGGTGTTGGGGATTGGCTATGGTGGAGAGGAACTGTTGAGGATCGGTGATAACAGTGATTAGGTTTTGGGGATTGGTGATGGCGGTGAGGTGTGCTGGGGATCAATGATGGCAGTGAGGTGGTTTTGGGGATCGGTGATGGCAATGAAGAGGTGTTGGGGATCAGAGGAGGCAGTGAGGAGGTGTTGGGAATCAGCAATTGTGGTGTGAACCTGTTGGGGTTTGGTGATGTTAGTGAGGTGTTGGTAATCGGCAATGGCGGTGAGGAGGTGCTGCGGATCAGTGATTGCAGTGTGGAGGTTTTGGGAATCGGTGATGATGGTGAGAAGGTGTTGGGGATCGGCAATGGTTGTGAGGAGGTGTTGGTGATTGGTGATGGCAGTGAGAAGGTGATGGGGATTGGCAATGGTGGAGAGGAACTGTTGGAGATCTGTGATAACTGTGATGATCTGTTGTGGATTTGTGATGGCAGTGAGGAGGTGTTGGGGATCAGTAATGGCAATGTGGAGAGGAACTGTTGGGGATTGGTAATGGCACTGAAATGTTGGGGATTTGTGATGACAGTGAGGAGCTATTGGGGATCAGTGATAGTGGTGAGGAGGTGTTGGGAATCAGAAATGGTGGAGTGAAACCGTTGGGGATTGCTGATAACAGTGAAGAGGTGTTGGTGATCGGTGATGGTTCAGGGGAGGTGTTGGGGATTGATGATGGCAGTGACGAGGTGTTGGGGATCGTTGATGGCATTGATGAGATGCCGGGTGTTATAGATAGAGAATTTAGGTTAAAAAGGGCTTAAGTTAAAATGTGATGATTAATCATAAAAGGGGAAGCCAGAATAGACAGGGAGCATACCATAAAAGTTCAGCTAGACAATGTTATAACAAACAGAGATTTTCATGGTCACAGAGAGACATGTAGGAGCCAAAGATTGATAAAAAGAGTGAGAAACAGAATTTAGTGTGTGTAGAGTTCGTAGTATACGTAACAAACATGATAATTACAAATGCAAGTGTACTTAGGATGATTTTACAAAAACTAACCAATTAAAACAGTGTTAAAAAGAAGGGGAAGGACAAACAAAAAAGGTATAAAAATCAATGCACTGTATGTATCGGGGCTTGACTTGGCGAGAAGCCAGTTGAGTCCAACTCTGCAGACTTGTAAATAAAGCTTGTCGTGTCATCAATTTTAAAGAGACTCATGTGTGAGAATTTGTACTTCTGACACTGGGGATCAGTGATGGTGGTGAGGAGGTGATGGGAATTGGAGATGGTGGTGAGGAACTGTTTGGGATCGGTGATATCTGTGATGAGTCATTGGGGATTGCTGATGTCAGTGAGGATGTGTTGGTGATCTGTGATGATGGAGAGGAGGTGTTGGGGATCAATGATGGCAGTGAGGAGGTGTTTGAGTTTGGTGATGGTGGTGAGGATGTGTTGTGGATCAGTGATGGCAGTGAGGAGGTTTTGGGGATCAGCGATTGTGGAGTGGAACTGTTGGGGATCGGTGATAACAGTGATGAGATGTTCGGCATTGGTGATGGCATTGAGGTGTTGAGAATCGGAAATAGCAGTGGGGAGGTGTTGGTGATCTGTGATGATGGAAGGGAGGTGTTGGGGATCAATGATGGCAGTGAGGACGTGTTGGAGTTTGGTGATGGTGGTGAGGATGTGTTGGGGATCAGGGATGGCAGTGAGGAGGTCTTGGGGATCGGCGATTGGGGAGAGGAACTGTTGGGGATTGGTGATAACAGTGATGAAATATTCGGCATTGGTGATGGCCTTGAGGTGTTGGGAATCGGTGATAGCAGTGGGGAGGTGTTGGTGATCGGTGATGGCAGTGAGGAGGTGTTGGGAATCTGTGATGATGGTGATGAAGTGTTGGGGATCGGCGTTGGTGGCATGGAGGTGCTGGGGATCAGCGATGGCAGTGTGGAGTTGTTTTGGGATCAGTGATGCTGGTGAGGAGGTGTTGGGGTCAGCGATGGTGGTGAGGAGGTGTTGGGGATCGGTAATAATGTTGAGGAGGTGTTGGGGATTGGTGATGGCAGTTAGGATGTGATGGGGATGGTTTATGGTGGTGACGACGTATTGGAGAAAAGTATTGACAGTGAGTAACTTGGGGATCGGTGATGGCGGTGAGGAGGTGTTGGGGATCAGCGATGATGGAGAGGAACTATTGGGGATTGGTGATAACAATTATGGGATTTTGGGGATTGGTGATGGTGGTGAGGAGGTGTTGGGAATCAGGAATGGCGGAGTGAAACCATTAGGGATTGGTGATATCAATGAAGAGGTGTTGGTGATCGGTGATGGTGGAGGTGAGGTGTTGCGGATAGATGATGGCAGTGAGGAGGTGTTGGGGATCGTTGATGTCATTGATGAGGTGCCGGGGATCAGTGATGGTGGTGAGGAGTTTTGGGGATCAGCAATTGTGGAGAGGAACTGTTGGGGATCAGTGATAACAATGATGAGTCATTGGGGATTGGTAATGGTGGTGAGGTGTGCCGGGGATCAGTGGTGGCAGTGAATCAGCGATGGTGGAGAGGAACTGTAGGGAATTAATGATGGCAGTGAGGTGTTGGGGATCAGCGATGGTGGTGAGGAGGTGCTGGGAATTGGTGATGGCAGTGAGGAGGTGTTGGGAATCGGTGATGGTGGTGTGGAAGTGTTGGGGATTGGAGATGGTGGTGAGGAGGTGTTGGGGATTGATGATAATAGTGAGGATGTTTTGGGGGTTGTTGATGGCAGTGAGGATGTGTTGGCGATCTATTATGATGGAGGGGAGTTGTTGGGGATCAATGATGGCAGTGAGGAGGTGTTGGAGTTCGGTGATGGTGGTGAGGATGTGTTGGGGCTCAGTGATGGCATTGGTGATGGCATTGAGGTGTTGGGAATCGGCGATAGCAGTGAGGAGGTGTTGGTGATCGGCAATGGCAGTGAGGAGGTGTTGGGAATCTGTGATTGTGGTGATGAGGTGCTGGGGATCGGCGATGGCAGTGTGGGTGTGTTTGGGGATCAGTGATGCTGGTGAGGAGGTGTTGGGGTCTGCGATGGTAGTGAGGAGGTGTTGGGGATGGGTAATAATGGTGAGGAGTTGGGGATTGGTGATGGCTGTTAGGAGGTGATGGGGATGGTTTATGGTGGTGACGAGGTATTGGAGAAATGTAATTACAGTGAGTAACTGTTGGGGATCGGTGATGGCGGTGAGGAGGTGTTGGGGATCGGCGATGGTGGAGAGGAACTGTTGGGGATCGGTGATAACAGTGATGAGGTGTTGGGGCTTGTTGATGGCGGTGAGGTGTCCTGGGTCGGTGATGGCAGTGAGGTGGTGTTGGGATCAGTGATGGTAGTGAGGATGTTTTGTGGATCAGTGGTGGCAGTGAGGAGGTGTTGGAGATCGGAGATTGTGGAGAGAAACTGTTGGGGATCGGTGATGGCCGTGTGGTGTTGGGGATCGGTGTCTGAGGTGTGGAGGTGTTGGGGATCGGTGATGGTGGTGAGGAGGTGTTGGGGATCGGTGACAGTGGTGAGGAGGTGTTGTGGATCGGAGATGATGGTGAGGAGATGTTGGGGGTTGGTGATGTCAATGAGGATATGTTGGCGATCTGTGATGAATGAGGGGAGGTGTTGGGGTTCTATGATGGCGGTGAGGAGGTGTTGTGGACTGGTGATGGTGATGAGGAGGTGTTGTGGGAACCTTTTTTTCAAGAGATATTGTGGAACTGGTTCAGAAGAGAGAGGTGTATAAGAGGAATAGTCCACATGGAGAAAATTAGGTACTTGAGGAGTATAAAAATGCATTAAAAACCTCAAGAAAGAAATCAGGAAGGCTAAAATAAAATGAGGTTTCTTTGACAGACAATGTGAAGGAAAATCCTAAGGGTTTCTACAATTATATTAAGAGCTAAAGGATAGTAAGGGACAAAATTTATCAAAGCGGTTGGCTTTGTATGGAACTAAAAGACATAGAGTAGGTCATCAAAGATTTTTTTCATCAGTATTCATTCAGGAAACTGGCATAGAGTTATGCAATTTCCACGTTGACATAATACATTTTTTTGCAACAGCTAAGGCTATCATAATAAATCTTTTTTGTGCTCCATCCAAATCGAGGCCAAGTTCTTTACTTCTTATATTACTTAGAAGATATATCTCTGGATTTTTTGGTCTATTGCTTCCACCTAAAATGACAAAATGAGAAGAAGACGAAATGAACTGACCCAGTGTGTAAAAGTAGATGACACAATTTTCTTGTTTATTTTCATTGTGTGATGACATTGTTTAATGGGTTTAATGTATTGTATATGTTGAACGTTGAGTGGGTGGGGAGGGGGGGTAGGAAGGAGGGAGGGAAGGGAGGGGGAAAAAGCAGAGAAAATGACACTGTGTATATTCAAGAGGGAAATGTTTATGTGTGTTTTGGTCAATATGATTCATAGTGTGAAAAATAAAAAAATATATAAAAATATAAAAAAACAAGACTGATTGAGAAGGAATCAGTTGCGGAGGTCCTGGAAAAGGAATCTCTCTCTGAAGACCAATAAGAATCTTACTGAGTGGGAACCATTTGCCTGCTAAGCACCAATGACTGGTGAACTTTGTTAATGCTAACTTTCTGTGCACAGTACAAGAACTGCCTGCCACCAGTGAAATTGGACGATGATCCAAAGAACTTTTCTAATTTTAAATACACATTACACACACCTGCTCTTAGTATTAGAGGGGGGATTAGGTAGGTTAGGTTGGTTAAGTAAGTTGATCATAATAAGTTAAAGTTTAATTCTGTTTTCTTGATCAAGTAGAATTAAAAACTACTTTTGTTGAAGTAAGACTGTGTTGTGGTGTATATTTGTTGCTGCTAGTTTTTGGGGCCCTCTGGACTCCGTGACAGTAGCTCTGGGAATACGTGGCTCAAGTCTAAATTAACTCTGTTTTTACCATTTCTAGCATGTGATTATTAAAAAAATGCCAAACTGTTAAATGGCATGGTTAGCGTAGCGGTTAGCGCAATGCTGTTACAGTGCAGCGATTGGGATGAGGGTTCGAATCCCACTGTAAGAAGTTGGGACTTTCTCCCTGTGTCCTTATGGGGTTTCCCCTGTGGGGTCTGATTTCCTCCCATCCTTCAAAACATTCCAAGGGTTGGGGCGGGGGGGGGGGGGGGTGTAGATCAATTGGGTGGCATGGCCTCTTGGGCCGAAATGGCCCGTTACTGTGCTGTATGTCTACATTTAAATTTTTTAAAATTTAAAATATAAACCATACCATTTCATACACATTCTTTATGTCATAAGCTAAAGTGAAATAAATTCCTTAATAAATGTTAGCCTAACATTACAATGAACTTTAAAAAACCTTATATTCGCTTGAGTTGAGTATATAAAAATACTTGTTCGGAACATTTGAAGTTTTGATCACCTAGAGGAAAGATGCCATTAATCAGGAAAGGGTGTAGAAAAGGTTTTCTAGGATGTCAAATGCTGCATCGTTGGTAAGGAGTTGTGATGTTCTCCCTGTGTCTGCATGGGTTTTCCTCGGGGGCACTAGTTTCCACCCACTGTTCGAAACATTTCAGGGGTTGTAGGTTAATTTGGTGTAATTGGGCAGCATGGGTTCATCGGCTGGATATAAATTTAATTAAAAAAATTTAAAAAGCAGGTCTGGAGGGCTTGAGCTACAAGGAGAGGCTGGAGAGGGGCCTTTACAGAGGTACATAAAACCATCAGGGGCACCGATAAGGTGGGAAAGACGTTTCATCAAGGCAAAACATCAACAATTCCTTTCCTCCCACAGATGCTGCAGAGATCCTCCAGCTGATTGCCCTTTGCTCCATATTCCTGCATCTGTATCTCATAGGTCTCTATTAATTTAATGGAGGAATTTTAAAGGGGATCTGAGTGGGTGCGTTTTGGGGAGTGATTGAACTGCCAGAGGGATTGGTGGAATCAAATGCTAAGTTACAATTTTTAAGAGGCATTTAGGACCTTCCAGGCAAAATCCCAGAAGGATCACAATGAGGGTAAATGGGATGAGTGGAGATGAGCAAGGTGTCAGCATGCATTTGATGGGCTGAAGGGCCTGCCTCTATGCAGTACAATTCTTTGACTCGCAGCTTTTCCCCCTTCATTCCATACAGACACCATCTGAGCTAAGAAAACCAAAGATTTTGGATTAGTGTCTTTTGCATTAATTATACAGACGTGAGGATTTGATGGAGTCTTCATTGAACGCAGAAGGTAAATATGCAAATTCCCCCCTGGGATAAAGCTACAGTCAAACTCTGGAGATTCCTTGAATCCATTGGATTTATGCTCCTTGAGGATGGTTTGTGAGTGAAAGGGAGTGAGAAAAGGGATGAAGAGAAGGGGCATTGTGTACATAGTTTTATACACTTAGTAGTTTTATACCTGTGCATGCCTTCTGTAGCAACTTCTGATGCACCTGAGGCAAGTTCAAATGTCACAATCATAAAAGCAACCTGCAGTGAGTGCATTGTTGGAAGTGTTATTATCTGCTTGTACGAGCTTTTCTTAAACAAGGGATTAATGGGCAAAATGCTTTTGATTTGTTGAGGTCAACTGAAGCCCAGAGCTCACACGTCTTGTGCTTTTATAGGAAAGCATTTGGGTCAAGCAAAAGCTCATTAGGATTTTCATTTATATGTGAAAAATTAATTTTCCAATATGGAAAGTTATTCCACAATGTAATATTAATTTTTCAGGGAAAGTAATTTCTGCTACAAAACTTAACACTTGCTTTGCCAGGAAGTGTTTTAAAACAAGGAGCATTTTTGGGGTCTGGGTGCATTAGCACTGAACCAATCAAGTTGCAGAGGGAGATAGCTACACTGGAGCAGGAGCAATAAAATTAAAGCAGGGAGACAGTGGAGTGGCCAGTGTGTGAGTAGGATTAGGAATTTGAGGCTTTGGTTCATGAGGTTTGGGTGAGCAGAGGCTGAGGAGAAGGTGCAGGAATTGAGGCAAGGTAAGGACAGGTTTTTCCAACCTTTTTTTCTATTTCACAGATAGTGGGAATGACAGCCAGGGTAGGAACATGCTCTTCTTACTGAATATGGATCATCGTGGAAGCTTGCAGTATCCCTGATGAGTTCATCTGTGAGAAGTGCATCCAACTGCAGCTGCTTATAAATAGAGCTACGGAATTGGAGTTGAATGAACTCTGGGTCATTTGTGAGCCTCAGGAGGTGGCACACAGGAGTTTCAGGGAGAAAGGTAGCTAGGCCACAGTCAGGAGAGGGAAAGGGAACAAGCAGGCAGTGCAGGGCACCTCTGTGGCCGTTCTCCTCATAACAAGTATTCCATTTTGGATATTGTTGGAAGGGACAACCTAAGGGGCAAGCCACAGCAGTCATGTCTCTGGCATGGAGTCTGGTCTCGTGACTAAGAAGGGAAGGGGGGGGGAAGTGGTGAGATGTAGTGATAGGGGATTCCATAGTTGGAGGAACAGATAAGAGGTTCTGCAGAAGAGATTGAGAAACCTGGATAGTATGTTGCCTCTCTGGTGCCAGCATCCAAGAGATCTCAGATTGAATTTATGGCATTCTCAGCAGGAAGCCAGCCAGATGTCGTGGTCGAGGTAAGGACCAATGACCTGTGTAGAAAGGGTGAAGAGGTCCTGCAAAGAGAGTTCAGAGAGTTGGGCATAAAGTTGAAAGACAGGACCTTGAGGGTTGTAATCTCAGGATTGTTACCCATGCCACATGGTAGTGAAGGTAGAAATAGGAGGATAATGCATCTTAACACAAGGCTAAAGTCATGGTGCAGGAGGGAGGCCTTCAGGTTTCTGGATATCTGGGCTCTTTTTTTCATCAATAAAAAAAGAAACAATAGAAACAAATATCCACAAATTAATTACAAACTTGTGATGTTCCCCCCCCCACCTCTTCAACACAACACTCCCCCCCAATAAAAAAAAACACCTGAAGGGAAAAATTTAAAGCAGCTCCTGGTCCAGCCCTATTTGATCGGATTGGCCACAAAAAAAATATAGAAAACTAGACGCAATGTCAGTGCTTCCAATGGATGTACAGAGAAGCAGTGGAGCCACTCTCTTATATAATTTATTTTATTAATCCACCTGTTGGTATTTTTGTTGGGGTGCTGCTACAGTTGCACTCCCATGTTCGTCAAATATAGTTGCCATATTCTAACAAGGTGCTGTGCCGGTTTCTAAGGTTATATGTGTTTTTTTTTCCATGGGAATACAGCTATGCATCTCTGTAGTCTATTGACTGATAAGGAGAGGGGAGTCAGACTTCCAGGTCATCGCTATGCAATGTTTTGCTATGGACTAAGCAACTAATACAAATTGAATTTGGAATATGGATAATTTATTGCTTATGTCCAAAGGATATAATGTCAGGTCCAGTGGGAAGGCAACTCCCATTATCTTGGTTAGTATATTAGCCAAATCCTGCCAAAATGGGCCCACCTTTACACAGGACCAGGTTTCATGGGCAAACATTCCCACCTCCACCTCACACCTAAAGCACATCCCCCGACATCTCCGCTTTCACTTTATGGATCTTTCATGTTGTGAGGTAGAGCTGGTGGAAGATGTTGTATTGAACCAATCTGTATCTAGAATTAACCACAGCTGTCGCATTGTTTCTACACTAGTTGGACCAGCACTTCTCACTAATTGTGATGCCCAAGTCTGACTTCTATCTAGACTTTGATCTGTGTAGCCCTTGATTGGGGCTCTCACTTTGGAGAACAGAGTACATTGTCAAAATAGGTGCATTTCCCAGTCACAGCATCCTGTCTAGACAACTCTGTCTAGTTAGGTGTAGGCGGGGTTATTGTGGGACCCCATCTATCCCTTAGAATGATCTTAACTGGAGAAAACAGTGAAATGCCACATCAGACAAATCGTATTTACCTTTTACCTACTCAAAGGACATAAGCTGTCTGCTTTCGTAGCAGACCTCAATGTATTGAATCTCCTGCCATTGCCAGATCTCCAAGATTGTATTGTTCAAATTCATGGCCATCATTTCATTATGGGTCAGTTGTTCCTTTGGTGATTTTATCTCATGCGGTTGTCCATATTTGATGATACTGTTAAACTTTTTTTGTGAGGATTTGTATAAAACTGAGATACCAAGGGACTCGGATAATGTTAATGAGTTTCTGTCTGGGATTGAGTTGCCGGGATTTGGTCCAAGAGGACCAGACAGAATTAGTTGCCCCTTCTCCAGTGAAGAAATAGAGCATGCCTTAGGGTCATTATAAACAAATAAGTCTCTGGGAGAAGATGGCTTTCACTGTCAGTTCTATAAGGAACTTAAAGATCTATTAATGCCCTTAATAATGGATGTAGTGAACCAGGAAGTATAGACACAGATTCTCCTGGAATCTTTTTCAACAGCTACTATTACAGTGATACCAAAAAATAACAAGGACCCATTGAAGCCATCATCACTACTAAATGTAGACTATAAAATAATAGCCAAGGCACTGGCCAACAGGCTGGGTCAGTACCTCACTAAATTGATAAATCTGGATCAAGTAGGCTTCATTAAGAAGAGGTAGTCTGCTAACAACCTGAGAAGACTATTTAATATTATACATTTTTCACAAGCAAAACAAGACCCAAGTATAATAGTCTTGTTAGGTGCAGAGAAGGCTTTTGATCAACTAGAATAGCCATTTTAAAAAAAAAAGTGTTAGAAAAATTTGGACTGGGATAACCGTTTATTAATTGGGGAAGAACATTTATGACAAACCTTGGGAAAAAAATGATTACAAATTGGCAAGTGTCATTAAATTTCCCCTTAGTAGGTTCTGCAGACAAGGTTGTCTTTTGTCTCCAGGGCTGTTTGCCTTAGCAATTGAACCATTGGGTGACACCATTATGAAAGATCCATAGAAAGAGATTCAGAGTGGGCCAACTAGAGCATAAAATAAATCTAATGGCAGATGACGTGATGCTATATCTGATGGTCTTGACAGAGTTTCTGTCAGGACTACAGACCACACTGGAGGGTTATGGTACGATATTGGGCTTCAAAATCAATATAGATAAAAGTAAGGTCATGCCACTGAACAAATTTGTCTATAAAGAATACCAAAGGAATATAAAATTCAGATAGCAGGCAGAAGGTTTTAAATACCTAGGAATCAAGATTGACAGTAACCTGAAAAATTTATACAAACATAACTACCTCACTATGCTGGAAAAGATTGAGCGTGACTTAATAAGATCGAGGGGCCTGCTCATTGGCTTAATGGGGAGGGTTAATTGTGTAATATGATGATGCCAAGACTTCAATACCTCTTCTAATCTCTACCCATTCCATTACAATGGTCTCTCTTTAAATCTCTAAACCAATGGTTCTCAACCTTTTTATTTCCACTCACATACACTCATATTCCCTATGCCTTAGTGCTCTGTGATTAGTAAGGTGGAAAGAAAAGGTTTGAAAACAACTTTTTAAATTATACCTCATTGACTCATTATGTGCATGGTTTCATAACTCGAAAGGAAATGGGCCAATGACAATTTTTCTCAAACAAAATATTTCAGTAATAATTTGGTCTAGAGTAGTGATTCTCAACCTTCCCATCCCACTCAGGAAGGTTGGCTAGTGCTGCTGTATGGGTTTAAACTAGATTTGCAGAGGGTTGGGAACCAGAGTGCCAGAGCACATAGTGGAGTGGAGGAGGGGACAGATGATGTGAAGACTGCAGATAAAGTCAGATATCAAAGGGTTGTACATGGTGGAAATGTTTCAGGTGCATCTATTTCAATGCAAGGAATATTGTAGGAAAAGCAGATAAACTTAGAGTATGGATAGGCACTTGGAATTATGAAATTGTGGCCATTAGTGCAGGAGGGGAATGTTCCAGGCTGCCATTGTTTTAGATGCAATAGAGCAGAAGGGATGAACGGGGTAGAATGCCATTGCTCGTCAGGGAAAATATCATAGCTGTGCTCAGACAGGACAGGTCAGAAGGCTAGTCTACTGAGGCTATATGGGTGGAGCTGAGGATTGGCTCATGGAGTTGTATTATTGACGCCCAATAGTTAATGAGAATTGAAGGAGCAAATCTGAAGAGAAATAGCAGACAGCTGCAGGAAACATAAAATTGTGATCATAGGAAATTTTATCTTTCCACATAAATACTGGGACTCCCATGCTGTAAAAGTGCTGCCTGGCATGGAGTTTATCAAATGCGCTCAGGAAACTTTTCTAAATCAATATATATAGGGGTACCAACAAGAGAGAGTGGATATCCTATTAAGGAAAAAGATAGGATAGATGACAGAAATATTTGTTGGGAACATTTTGGATCCAGTGATCATAATTCCATTTGTTTCAAGTTAATTATGGAAAAGAAAGGGCCTGGCCCTCAGGTTGAGATCCTAAATTGGAGAAATGGGAATTTTGAGGAAGTGAGAAATGATCTAGAAAGCATGGATTGGGATATGTTGTTTTTTGACAAAGATGTACTTGGTAAGTGGATGGCCTTCAAAGGCACAATTTTGAGAGTTTAGAGTTTGTAAGCTCTTGTCAAAGTTAACAGGCAGAGGGAACCTTGGTTTTCGAGGGATATTGAGCATCTGGTGTATAGCAGGAATAGGCAACAAGGAGCAAATGAGGGTACTTGAGGGGGATAAAAAAATGCAAGAAAAAATTAAGAAAGAAATCAGGAAGGCTAAAAGAAGACAGGAGGTTATTTTAACAGACAATATGAAGGAAAATCCTAAGGGTTTCTACGGATATATTAAGAGCAAAAGGGACAAAATTGGTCCCCTTGAAAATCAGAGTGGTTGACTATGTATGGAGCCAGAAGATATTGAGAGATCTTAATTTTTTTTTTGCATCAATGTTTATTCAGGAAACTGGCACAGAATCTAGGGAAGTAACGAAAACAAGCAGTGAGGTCATGGAACCTATGGAGATTAAAGAGGAGGAGGTACTTGCTGTTTTAAAGCAAATAAGGGTGGATAAATCTCCAGGACCTGGAAAGATATTCCCTCGGACCTTGAGGGAGGCTAGTGTAGAAATTGCAGGGGCTCTGACACAAATATTTAAAATGTCCTTAGCCATGGGTGTGGTATCAGTGGATTCGAGGATATATAATGTTGCATTGTTTAAAAAGGCTCCAAAAGTAACTGGAAATTATAGGCTGGTGAACCTGATGTCAGTAGTAGGTAAATTACTGGAAGGTGTCCTAAAAAGATCAATATACAGGTACTTGGATAGGCAGGTTCCGATTAGGGATAGTCAATATGGTTTTGTGCATGGTAGATCATGTTTAACCAATCTTGTGGAGTTTTTTGAGGAGGTTACTGGGAAAGATGATGAAGGAAAGGCTGTGAATGTTTTTGCATGCACTTTAGTAAGGCCTTTGACAAGGGCCCACATGGGAGGTTATTCAGGAAGGTTCAGGCACTCTGTATTCATATAAGGTAGTAAATTGGACTAAACTTTGGCTAGATAGAAGAAGCCAGCATGTAATGGTGGATGATTGTTTCTCAGACTGGAGGCCTGTGACTAGTGGTGTATCTCAGGGATCCGAGTTGTGACCATGGTTGTTTGTTGTCTATATCAATGAGCTGGATGATAATGTGGTAAATTGGATCAGCAAATTTGCAGATGACACTAAGATTGGAGCTGTTGTGCACAGTGAGGAAAACTTTCAAAGCTTACAGAGGAATATTGTCCAGCTGGAAAAATAGGCTGAAAAATGGCAAATGGAACTTAATACAGACAAGTACATTTTGGAAGGTCAAACTAAGGTAGGACATACACAGTAAATGATAGGGCACTGAGGAGTGCGATAGAACAGAGGGATCTAGGGATACAGACACATAATTCCCTGAAAGTAGTGTCACTGTCAAATAGCATTGTAAAGAGAGCTTTTGTCATCTTGACCTTCATAAATCAAAGTATTGAGTATATGAGCTAGGAAGTTATGGTAAAGTTGTACAAGACATTGGTGAGGCCAAAGATGGAGTATTGTCTGCAAGTTTTGGTCGCCTAACTACAGGAAATATATCAATAAGACAGAAAATGTGCAGAGAAGATTTACTAGGATGTTACTGGAACTTCAGGAACAGAGTTATAGGGACAGGTTAAACAGGTTAGGACTTTGTTCTCTGGAGTGTAGAAAAATGAGGGGAGATTTAATTGCAGTAGGTGTACACATTTTCCACTGAGGTTGAGGGAGATTTAAACCAGAGGACATAGGATAAGATTGAAAGGGAAATAGTTTAGGGGGAACATTAGGGGAAACTTCTTCACACAGAGGGTAGTGGGAGCATGGAATGAGCTGCCAGCTGAAACAGTGAATGAGAACTCAATTTCCACATTTAAGAAAAAGGTTGACAGGTACGTAGATAGGAGGACTATGGACTGGATGCAGGTCAGTGTGACTAGACAGATTAATAGTTTGGCACAGACTAGCAGGGCTGAACAGCCTGTTTTCTGTGGGTTTTAATGTTCTATGGTTCTTCTACTTGGAGACCTCTTGCATTTATCTTTGTGTTCTTCTAAAGAGATTGTGGAGTGGATAATTATTCTTTGTTTACACAAGTGCAGTAATTTCAGTGCTAAATTGCCTTAATAAGGGTTAGAACACAGTGGAAGAGCAGGATAAAACTGGATTTCAGAATGATTTTGCACAAATGCAAACACCAGGCTTTGCAGTCTGCTTTGCCTATAATTACAGGCATTGTCATATAGATGTTTTCATTACCACAGATTTTATATCAAAATGTTAAGGTTTGGAATTCATTATTTGCCATGTAAAGAAGTGTCAGTTTTACTATTCAATTCAAACATACAGGTTTGTTGCAATCAATTCATGGGACCATATAGATATTTTCCAAGAGCTGACACAGTGTGAAGGAATTGTACGAGTTCGACAATGGAAACTGGAATGTGAAAACTAAAGGCAATGGGGGACGGCAAAATACATAATCAAACAATTAAAAAGGCAGCGTCTTACAGTCTTCTGATGCATTTATTTATTGTGGTTAAAAAATATCCTTGGATGCATAATCAGAAAAGTGATTGAGGTGTGGTCAAAGAGATGAGTTTTATGGAGCATTTTAAAAGAGGGAAGAATGGTTGAGGTAAAGAGGATTAGGGAGTTTTGGCTTTGGAGACTATGAAATTGACCTGTGGAAGACATTGCAAGTGTAAGCAAGAAAGGCCAGACACACTCAGCAGAGCAGGCAGTTGGAAAGAAACAGTTAATGTTTCACGTTAAAGACACCCTTGTCAGAACTGATAAAGAGAACAAAATTATCCATCTCATGGCCGCATCTCTCATGAATTGGCCCACTCAATCAACTTGCCTAAATTGCCTTGACGCCTTTTAAATCCTCCTCACTGCTCAAAGCCCCATTCTGTTTCATGTTGGCAGCAAGTTTGAAATAGTACATTTGGTTTGCTCATCCAGGTTGATTGATATCGTGAATAGGTGAGGCCCCACGGTAGCCTTGAAATAGGGTGAATAGGGTGGTGAAGAAGGCTTTTAGTATGCTGGCCTTTATCAATCATTGCATGGAATATAGGAGTTGGGAGGTGATGTTGAGATTGTATAAGACGTTGGTGCGGCCTAATTTGGAGTTCTGTGTGCAGTTCTGGTCGCCTAATTATAGGAAGGATATAAACAGAGTGGAGAGAGTGCAGAGAAGGTTTACCAGAATGTTGCCTGGGTTTAAGCATCTGGAGTATGGGGAGAGATTGGACAGATTGGGTCTTTATTCTTTGGAGCGTAGAAGGTTGAGAGGGGATTTGATAGAAGTATTTAAGATTATGAAAGGGATAGACAGAATGGATGTGGATAAACTATTTCCGTTAAGAGGAGGAAAGTTTAAAACAAGAGGACATGAGTTAAGAATTAAGGGGCAGAGGTTTAGAGGTAACATGAGGGGGAACTTCTTTACTCAGAGAGTGGTAGCTGTGTGGAATGATCTTCCGGGAGAAATAGTGGCGGCGGAGTCAATTGTATTATTTAAGAAAAGGTTGGACAGGTATATGGATGAGAAGAAGATGGAGGGTTATGGGCATTGTGCAGGGAGGTGGGACTAGAAAGGGGTGTTTGGTTCGGTGCGGACTAGAAGGGCCTAATGGCCTGTTTCCGTGCTGTAATTGTTATGTTATCTCCAGGGAAGGTGCCGGTGGGGGGAAGGGGGGGGTGATGAGTGGGGAGGGATGAGTGGACGAGGGAGTCACGAAGGGAGCATCCCTTTGGAAGGCAGAGGGGGGGAAGATGTGTCTGCTGGTGGGATCTTCTTGTAAGTGCCATAAATTCCAGAGGATAATGTTTTGGATGCAGAAGCTGGAGGGGTGGTAGGTGAGGACCAGTGAATCCTGTGTTTGTTGCATCTGGGGGCAGAGGAGGCCAAGGCAAATGAGCAGGAAATGAAGGAGTTGTGGGTGAGGGCTGAATTCATGGTGGCGGAAGGAAAGTCAAGCTTTTGAAAGAAGGCAGACAGTTCAGAAGATCTGGACAGGAGGTCCTGGGAAGAGGTGCAGCAGAGTCGGAGAAATTGAGAGAATCCTTGCAGGGGACAGGGCGTGAGGAAGTGTAGTCAAGATAGTTGTCGGAGCTGGTGGGTTTGTAATATATGTCAGTGAAAAGCTTGTCTCCTGAGATGGAGACAGGCAGATCCAGAAAGGGGAGAGTGTTGCCAGCGATGGACCAGGTGAGTTTGAGATTATAATGGAGGATTTAGACCAGCTTATGCAAGAAAGGATGCAGTTGCATCAGAAGACATCATCTAAATTCCACCATGAGGCCCAGAGATGCAGTTTTCTTTTGTTGGTCGCAGACTGTCAGGAGACCTTGAAGATAATTAAATAATTTATTCAAAGAGATAAGCTATGAGTAAACAATTTTTTGGGTAATATAAGCCATGGTCCCACTGCTGAAGTGGAGACGCTCTGAGGGGTGGAAACATCTCTCAGCAAGAAGAAGAACCTCTAGAGTCCAGCTAACATCCCGGTCGGGGGAGGTGGAGAAGCTGCTACCGGCGCCCCGACAACCTACTACAAGTGTGCAGTCATTGCCTCGCTTTGGCAGTTGGGACCAGTCCAGGCATTAAGTATGATTGGGGAGGGCTTGCATATTGTAGTTTGAAATCAGCTTTTGAATTTGTAGTAAACATTTGTATAAACTGAACTGCTCTCAGTGTGGGTGTCTATTTTATTTCGGTAGCTCGAACACTGTGACCAATCTAAAATGAAAAAAGTGAGAGGTACAAGTTTACCCAGGACAATTGGTGCTGCGAGCAGGGTTGGTCTTGAGATGTTTCACCAAAAGAAAGAGATGAGCCCTGAGCAGTTCTTGATTCCAGGATGGACTTCCAAAGATGATGGGTTTGGCATGTTGGCCAATACCCTATCTTTGTTGGGACCACCCATTAGTAAGAATGAGAAGTTAGATCCATCAAGTGCGCCTCTGGGAGAGCAGGTTGCCACTCTCCTTCGAGATAGTAAATTTCCTGTTAAAAGGGGACGCTGACGGACGGTTTTTGGCTGCTGGCCACAGCCTTACTCCACTCTGTTCAGCGTGAAGCAGAATCAGTTCAGCAAGAAGTAGAATCTCAGCACAAGAGAGAGCAACTAGAGGAGGAGCAAGAAGCCCTGCGACAACGCTGTTCCATGATGAGCGAGATTGTTCACACCAGTCAGGACCGAGCCAAAGAATGGGAGGATAAACATGTCCAAACGATCTGCCGTAATATTAAACTCTGGCAGCAGCTCTGTGCAGATAAAGAAAGGCATGGAGTAGAACCCGATCCACATTGTATTCATGCCATGATAAGGAATGCGACAATCCTGATGCAATTGATGATTGGGACAGGAATATCTGGAATGATGACAATGGTAATTATGCAGATACCCCTCAGCATGTGCCTAACATATTACCCTCTCCACCCGCTGTTCACGCCCGCCCTGTAAGGCAGCGGATTTTCCAAACAGATGGAGAGGGAGAGGGGTGGAATGTAACTGGCGAGATTGAAGAGGTAGATGATCCCCTGATCTCACTAGAGGACCCAGGGGAAGGTACCCGAACCCCTGCTTATGCTCAATGGCCCACCCCCTCTACAGGAAGACCTAGGCCTCGTCCCGTCCACTGGGCAAAGGATCCTGTGGGCCAAAGTGGGAGCAGGGGTCAAGAGAGGTCAATGATACGTGACTTCTCTATAAAAGAGCTGGCTGCCATTGGAGATCGACTTAGGCAAAAGGCGGGAGAAACTCTGGCAGCCTGGCTCCTGTGTGTTTGGGAACAAGGAGGGGGTAATGTATATTTAAGCCCTGAGGAATTGTTGGGATTAGGAACATTGACTACTGATATCCGGGTCACTGCTAAGCTGTGGGGTAGAGGAAGAGAGGTGGATTCATTACTCCACTCTAGGGGATGCCCTGCTTCGAGTATACCCGTCACCAGTAGATTAGGATTTACATTTGCAGAACAATTGGGGCATCCCAGAGGAGGGTATAGCAGTAATTCGTCAGCAGGCCCTGGCCTCTGCCTTGTATGCAGGGTGTTTGAGGCTGTGGGTACATGGGGGGAGCCCTGATGAAGAGATATTCACAGCCGGAATGCATACCAGATTGGTTCGTTCTGCCCAACCCTCTGTATGGGGACTGAATCTGTCCGTAACTAGTCCGCTAATTGGGCACCCTGTGTTTGAGGCGGTGCACGCCTTATCTGGGCTTCGAGAATTAGATTTGGGAGGTAAAATCCACTCACGTACAACCCAGGTTAAATCAGACAAGCAGGATGAAAAGAGAGGGACTGCTGGTAATAACGGACCGACAAGGAAGGACCTTTTTCTAACCTTGTTAAAGTTAGGCGTACCTAAAAGTGATATTGATGGGAAACCTACTGCGGTCCTTTATGCCCTTTATAAGAGGAAGGCAGGGGAACATCATCCCCAGTTCTTGAGTCTTCCTGGCCCAACTGTGCCTTCTGCTCCCACTGCTGCTCCTATCGAGCCAGCTTCTCTTGCTCCAGTTACCTGTGATTAGATACAATGAATGGTTAAAAAGGCTCTTATAGATAATAGTGGCATGTGGGCCTGGAAGCCTCCGAACCCTACTAAGGTATGAGGGTGCGGGCGGGGTTCCTGTGTCTACTCCATTGAGATACGGCGGATACACGAGAACCCGCGGCCCTACATACTGTTAACAGTCCATTGGGGTGGGGGTAATGACCGCCAATATTTGGCCTTGGTCAATACCGGTGCGGAGCTCTTGGTGATTCCGTGTAACCCCGACCTCTGGACAGGACCGACATTTCGAATAGAGGGGATGGGAGGAGTGATCACCCTTGCGAAGGAAATAAAAGTCCGTGCCATGGTGGGTGATGGCCCTTCCCCTATCTGGTTACATGCCGGGGTGGCTGCCACTGACGAGTGTATCCTGGGTATCAATATGTTAGTCGGTACGGCCCTTAATACTAGTCAAGGGGGATTTGCATTTGGAATTCGGAATATTACAAAAAGACTAGTGGTGGGTCGGGCTAAGTGGGATCCTGTGATGGTGCTATCCCCCCCCCATGAAACCAGTGTGTATTCCACAATATCACCTCCCTGGAGGGCAAGAAGAGATTACTGCCACCATCGATGCTTTGCAAGAGGAAGGGGTAGTGAGGCCCGCAACGTCACCCTTTAATAGCCCTGTTTGGCCAGTCCAGAAGCCGGACGGCTCCTGGAGAATGACAGTTGATTATCGTTTCTTGAACAAACATGCCCCACCACTTGCTTCGGCAGTTCCGGACATAGATACCCTTATTGAAAACATTGCCACTGGGAACTCGGGAACATGGTATGCTGTCATTGATCTCACTAACGCCTTCTTTAGTATTCTTATAGCTGAGGTCTCACAGGATCAGTTCGCCTTTATCTGGAAGGGGCATCAGTATACCTTCACCCGCCTCCCTCAGGGCTATGTACACTCTCCCATTATTTCCCACAGCCTAATTGCCCGTGATTTGGAGACGGTGCCAGTATCGCCCTCTCTCTCGATTCACCATTATATTGATGATGTGATGATCCAAGGGACCATGGAAGAGATGGTACAGAAAGCAGAACAAGAGGACGTCTGGTTTACTGATGGTAGCAGCCAGTGGGTGCAAGGAAAGCAGAAGTGGAAGGCGGTGGCTTACCATCCCAGGTCAGGAACTCACTTATTGGAGGAGGGGGATGGTGGCTCCAGTCAGTATGCTGAGTTGAAGGCAGTCACTTTACCACTAGACTCCCATGATCACCTTCTTCGCCTGTTTACTGATTCCTGGGCTGTGGCTAATGGACTTGTGGTATGGATGCCTGATTGGCAAAAGAATGACTGGCTGATACATGACTGCCCAGTAAGGGGAAAACAGTTGTGGCAGCTATTGTGGGATGCTTCCCATCTTCGTGAGATAACCGCATATCACGTTGATGCCCATGCGACGATGAACATGGCACAGCATAATGCAGTAGCAGATCAGATTGCCACTATCAGCCGTGCTGATACCGTCCCCCTGGCTCGATGGGCACATGAACAGAGTGCCCATTTGGGGGAGAAGGGATCAGCTATGTGGGCCCGTACACATGCCTTACCCATCCATCAGGACGATGTCCAGCATGCCAGCTTGTGAAGTCCAGCACCGTTCATCCTGGTCCGCATGGCCGAATAAGACAGGGAGCTCGCTCAGCTGCGGTCTGGCAAATTGATTACATAGGCCCTATGCCAGACTGTATGGGTAAATGTTACATCCTAGTAATGGTTGACACCTTTTCGGGCCTGGTTTTTGCTTTTCCCATCAAGACAGCTGACCAAGCTAGCACTATCCAAGGACTAAACCATTTAATTTCTCGTTATGATATACCAGAGGAAATTCAGTCTGATAATGGCTCGCACTTCTCCAGAAAGGCAATCTGTGATTGGGCAGATGACAACAGTATCTTATGGGTCCACCATATTCCTTATTACCCACATGCAGGCTGCCGGGTTAGTTGAACGAATGAATGGCTTACTGAAGGGACAAATTCATTTGTTAACACCACTGGGGACCTTGAAGGGGTGGAGCCATGTGCTGCAGCAAGCAGTCGACAATTTGAATCATCGCTCTTTAAAGGGAGGTACACCTTTCCACCGACTTCTTCATGCTTCTGAACTACAGCCTATTCCAGAGGAAAAACAGTCATTGCCCCCATTCCCGACCTAGAGAATGCCGGACAAAAGGTATGGGTGGCACCACCAGGTAGTGGCCCTCCTGTAAAAGGGGAAATAGTGACACCTGCCCAGGGTAACACTCGGTGGGTAGCTATTGAGGGACAGGACGGTTTAGTTTGTTTAAATACTGAACACTTATGGTATCGTGAGTGACATATGACAGGCTTCTTTGTTCCAGGTCCTCCGTCTTGCGCTCCTGCTGATCTGGTTTAACAGCTGCTTTGATGCCAGCAATTGGATTTGTAATGTCGAGGATGTTCCAAGGGAGTTGCCCGTGGGGGACACGGCCCGATGTATCCACTAATATATCTGATTTTGTTTAGCATGTTTCAAAATCTGTTCATGAGATTCAGTTGCTGGGTATTGTGGCCCACAAGGATAGTTTGAGCCTTGATTGGAATCCTTTTTCATGGTTAAATGGTACATTTGGGGGATTGGGCCTCAATATTCTCTGTTGGTTGCTCGCATTATTGCTTATTTTTGTGTTTATTATAGTTTTAGTTTCTCTTTTTCGCTCCGTCTGTACTCAAATGCTTGTAAGGTCTCGTAAGTGACAGGCTGCGACCAAGGGGTGGAATGTAATGGAGGATTTAGACCAGCTTATGCAAGAAAGGATGCATTTGCATCAGAAGACATAATCTAATTTGCACCATGAGGCCCAGAGATGCAGTTTTCTTTTGTTGGTCGCAGACTGTCAGGAGAACTTGAAGATAATTAAATAATTTATTCAAAGAGATAAGCTATGAGTAAACAATTTTTTGGGTAATATAAGCTATGGTCCCACTGCTGAAGTGGAGACACTCTGAGGGGTGGAAACGTCGCTCAGCAAGAAGAAGAACTTCTAGAGTCCAGCTAACATCCCGGTCGGGGGAGGTGGAGAAGCTGCTACCGGGACCCCGACAACCTACTACAAGTGTGCGGTCATTGCCTCGCTTTGGCACTTGGGACCAGTCCAGGCATTGATAAGTATAATTGGGAAGGGCTTACATATTGTAGTTTGAAATCAGCTTTTGAATTTGTAATAAACATTTGTATGAACTGAACTGCTCTCGGTGTGTGTCTATTTTCTTTCAGTAGCTCGAACACTGTGACCAATCTAAAACGAACAAAGTGAGAGGTACAAGTTTACCCAGGACAGAGATCAGGGTGGAAGTTGTCCACGAAGTGATTGAAGTTGACGAGGTCATTGTGGGTACATGAGGCAGCACTGTTGTAGTCATCAATATGATGGAGGAAGAGTTGAGGGGCCTTGCCTGTGTAGGGCTGCAGCATGGATTGCTCCACAAAGCCCACAAATAGGCAGGTGTAGCTGGTACCCATGCAGATGCCCATGGCTACTCCTTTGATTTGGAAGAAGTGCAATGAGTTAAAGGAGAATTTGTTTAGAATGAGGACATTCTGTAGACAGAAGAGGGTGGTGTAGAGAGTGATTGGCTGGGTCTCTGGTCCAGAAAGAAGCAAAGTGCTTTCAGACCTACAGTATGGGGGATGGAGATATAAAGGGTTTGGACATCCATTATGAACATGAGGCGGTCCATTTCTGGAAATCTGAAGTTATTGAGGAGATAGAGAGCATGTGAGGTACCATGGATGCAGGTAGGGAGGGACTCGACCAGGGAAGGAAAGGTAATTTGAAACTTGTTCAGGTGGGCAAGAGCAGGCAGAAACAATGGGTCTACCCGAATGGTTGGATTTATGTATCTTGGGTAAAAGGTAGAAACAGGCAGTGCAGGGGTGGGAGACCACGAGGTTGGAGGCCATGGGAGGGATGTGACCAGAGGTGGTGAGGTTGGAGATGGTGGCTTGATGTGTAGTGATGGGGACATGTGGAAATGGTAAGTAGGAGGAGGTGTCCGAGAGCATTTGTCTGGCTTCAGCAAGGCAGAGGTCAGCACCCCAGACACTGAATGTTACTGGTTATTGCCTACGATGGTTATCACAGATTTGAATGAAACTAGGAACAACAAATCATTAGTTTGACAGCAATAGTCAAGTATATTTTGGAATATATTATTGAAGAAGTTGAAACAAGGGGCTCAGAATATTGTAATATGATTGGGCACAGTCAACATGGATTTAAAAAAATGACACCATGGCTAAAAAGGTTGGAATAGTTTGAGATTGAAACTCTCAAGTTTTGAAATTTGAAACCCACCGGGTGTAATTGGGTGTAACTTGGGCAGCACGGACTTGTGGGCTGAAATGGCCTGTTACTGTGCTGTATGTCTAAATTTAAATTTTAAAAATAAAATTTAATGACATTAAAAAAAATGATTGTAAGTTGTTGAACTGATATGTGAGAGATGGTTACTGTGTTTGCCATTTCAACAAGTTCCCATGTTCAAAATAATTATACAAAATTAGAGTGCCTGTATTATTGTGGATTGAAGACTGGATTAACGGATAAGTGAATACGAGGACTGATCAGTGTTCATTTTCAGCTTGGGAAGCTGTGCCTTGTGGGATGCCCCAAGGATTATGTTGGAGTCCCACATTATAGATTTGCTGAAGCAATCCTAGAGTTTTGGAGAGCACCATGAAGGAAGAGTAGTGCGTAAGCCATAGTGATACGGAATTCATTGATAGAGGTTCTATTAGGCTGTCGAGGTGTCTCCAGGATGTTATGTTCCTCCCTCAGAACCATGGGGCAAGGATGTCATTGAACAGCTGCAGGCATTCTGAAAGAGCGAGGTATATCCAAAGGTCACGATCAATATTATTACCAATGATATAGATAGCAAAAGAGATATATCCTGTAGCTTGAGTTCAGGAGCTAGCAAAGAGATTAAAAGTAAGATCTCAAAGTCACACAATACTACCTTTAGAATCTAACATACAAGAAAATCTTTAACTTTTGTCCACCGCAAGGCAGACAGAGTCACCACTTTGTCCAGTGCTCCTCATAGGAACCTACGCAGTCTTCCCTCCAAGTACTCACCAGGCCTGAGCCTACTTAGCTTCCAAGATCAGACAATCCCTGGCATAATCAGGCTATTAGGCTCTGTTCGTTTACAGGTTTAGTTCACACTGTCTATTGTACTTAACTGTGAGTTGACTTTCTTCAAAGTATTGGTGAGGCCAAGTTTGGAATATTGTGTGCAGTTCTGGTCTCCAAATTATAGGAAGGATATCAATAAGGTAGAGGGGCTGCAGGGACGATTTACTAAAATGTTGCCGGGATTGCAGTGTCTAGAATACAGAGAAAGATTAAGTAGACTGGGTCTTTATTCAATGGAGCGTAGAAGGCTGAGGAAGGATTTGATAAAGGTATTTAACATTATGAGGGGAATAGATAGAGTAGATGTGAATAGGCTTTTCCTCTTGAGGGTAGGAGAGATTGGAATCAGGGGTCATGTTAAGGGGTAGGGGGCAAAACTTTAGAAGTAACAGAAGAGGAAGCTTCTTCACTCAGAGAGTAGTGGCTGAGTGGAATGACCTTTCAGAAGAGGTGGTTGCAGGAGGGTCAATTTTGTCATTTAAGAGGAGGTTGGATGAGTGGATGGATGTGACGGGGTTGGAGGGTTATGAGCAGGGAATGGGTAGGTGGGACTAGTGAAGTTTCACCTAGATCGGTGCGGACTAGAAGGGCCGATATGGCTTGTTTCCGTACTGTAATTGTTATATGGTTATATGAAGCAAAAGTTTTTAATTGTATCTCAGTACATATGGGAGTTGAATTGAATTGTATATTATTCAGGTGCATGGATTTCAATAACGTCTTTTGAATTTCATTGAGGGCTTGCATGAAAACTGGGTTAAAAAGTTAGAGATGATGGAATCCAGGGCCCGTTGGTAAATTGGCTTGATAATAGAGGTGACGGAAGAAGGTGATTTGTGTGATCGGAAGCCTGCAACCAGCGGTGTAGCACAATGATCAGTGCTTGAACCCATACTATTTTTCATGTGGATAAATGATTTGCTGTGAATGTAGTTGACGTGATTAGTAGTTTTCCAGATCATGATCGTTGCTCGTGTTATTGATAGTGAGGCGGAGAGCTAGAGACTACAACGTGATGTATGGCATTTGCTTAGATGGCAGATGGATGGAATTTAATCCTGATAAGATCAAGATGCTGCACATTGGAAGAATGAATAAGCATAGGGCAACCACAATGAGTGATCGGGCCTTTAAGGAGTATTAAGTTAAAAAGTGATGTTGTTGAACTGTCGAAGATTACAGCACAGAAACAAACCTCTTCAGCCCTTCTAGTCTATGTCAAATGATTTTTCTGCCTAGTTCCACTGACCTGCACCTAGTCCATAGTTTGCCATGCCTCTTCCATCCATTCATCACTTCAGCTGGCAGCTTGTTCCACACTCCCACCACACTCTGTGTGAAGAAGTTCCCCCTCAAGTTCCCACTAAAATTTTCCCCTTCACTCTTGACCCATGTCCTCTGGTTTGTAGCTCAACTACTTTCAGAACCTATCACCCTTATAATTTTAAATACCTTTTATGGTGAACTGCTGTACACTCACTCATTAATCTGGCTCCAGCCCGTCCAATGGCTCCTCCCTCTCGACCCTGTATAAAGGCTTCAACACCATAACCCCTCCCCAGAAATCTGGATCACCGCACAGGATGACTTTCAAGTTTATTGTAAATAAAAGCCTATAGTTCCATAACTCTAGTCTTTTGAGTTATTGATAGTGCAACAATTTTATTTACGATAATTTTTTTTCTCTTGAACCCTAATAAGCTGGAGATCGATCGACCCACAAGCCTCAGACTGCTTTGAACTCTGGCTACGCTGCTTTGAGATCTTTGTACAGAACTCCACCGGAATTGTGGCCATGGGGGCAAACAAGCTGCACCTACTCTTCTCCCAGGTTGGACATCGAGTGCTCAACATACATGGAGGCAATGAACAAACTCAAGCACATTCATGAGGTATACGCCAGGCACATGGTGGCTCTCACAGACAGCAACCGGGTAAATTGAGCGGCTAGTTCTACTGGGGCCTGTGTGGACTCGCATGAGCGAGCAACTTCCAGTTGGTGTTGGCCATCCGAAACATGGAGGCTATGTTGCAAGCATCAGGTTGGAACTACATGTACCAGAGACTACTTGAGCAGAGTAAGTTAGACTTAAGAGGGAATATTGACCTCACAAAATTGTGGAGATTGCCCTCGGTAACCTGGAGGCACACTTGGCAAATGGCGCGGGTTCCGCAAGGGGGGTGCTGCCATTTTGGGACTTGGGTCCATAAGCCTGCAACTGGCTACCATGTTCGATGAGCGAACCCAACGCAGCCTCAGTTTCCCATAAGCATCTGAAGTACTACTTTTGTTTCCCAACAAATGGCCCTGGAAATAACTGCCCGATGAAAGACACAATGAGCTCAAAGTGCAGAAAGAAGGAGCACTACGCGAAGGTATGGTGATTTCATCTAAAATCCTGTTTCAGCGCTGCCATGTGCGCAGTACAGGAGCTGCCATTTTGACTGCTGTCAATAATCACACCGTCGCTTCGGTGTCACCATTATATTCCCAGGCTACGTGTTAACACGGGCCAGACTAAGAACTGACACTAGACTCTGTGGTGTTGGACCAGAACAGCTCACATCAACTCTCCCAGATGTCTATAATGGACATCTCAATAAATGATCAGGTGACACAATGCCTCTTTGACACCGAGAGAACTGAGAGTTTTATCCAATCCAATATGGCACAACGTCACTCCCTTAAAGATAAGCCAGTAAGCTATAAAGTCACCCCGCCCTCAAGCCCTACTCAACTGAGATCTGCAGCTAGACTTCTGTGATGCTGATCGTGGAGGACATGACCTACAGGAACTTTAAACTCTTCATCATGCTACAGCTCTTCACACTAGTGCTCCTGGGGTTGGACTTTCAGTACCACCTCAAGAGTGTCACAATGCAAAATGACGGTTCCCCCCCCCCATGGTTGGCAACCCACAGTTTGTCAGCATGCCGCCTCCCCCCCACCCCTCCCCATATCGATCCCCCACCACTGTTCACGAACCTCCCTCCCAACTGTAATCCAGTCACTACAGAAAGCAGGTGATACAGTGAAGGGGACAGGGGTGTTTATTAAAGTGGAGGTCCAGTGACTCCTGAATGAGGGGATCATCGAGCCCAGTACCAGCCGGTGGAGAGCCCAAGTGGTGGTGGTCAAGGGTGGGGATAAATACAGGATGGTGATTGATCATAGCTAGACTATTAACTGCTATATGCAGCTGGATGTGTATCCCCTCTCTCGCATTGCAGACATGACCATATAACAAATCAAATCACCGTTGATGTAAATTTCCTTTTAACCTCATTCTCCTGACCTTCTCCCCCATAACCTTGGATGCCCTTACTCATCAAGAACCTATCAGCCTCTGCTTTAACTATACCCAGTGACTTGGCCTCCACAGCCATATGTGGCAATGAATTCCACAGATTTACAACCTTCTGACTGTAGAAACTTCCTCACCTCTGTTCTAAAGAGATTTTTGTTATTCTAAGGGCCTAGACTCTCCACACCTGTCTTCTCTATGCCCAGTGTATGCAGCCCTTTTAATATTTGTAATGTTTCAATGAAATCTCTTCTTGTCCTTCGAAGCTCCAGTAAGTAAAGGCGCAGATGCAGCAAATTTTCCTCATAATTTAACCCTCTCATCTCTGCGATTATTCTTATAAACCTTCTCTGTACCCTCTCCAATGCCAGCACAATTTTCTTTAGATATGGAATGGTCAACTAAATTACCTAATATCATGTGTTCTCCACTATCGACCTGAAATTCGCCTACCACCAGCTCCCCATCCTTCCGGAGGACCACCAGTACGCTGCCTTTGAGGCAGATGGCTGCCTTTACCATTTCCTCAGAATCCCCTTTTGGGGTTATCAACAGTATCTCCATTTCCTAGCGGGTGATGGACAGATAGTAGATGAAAATGTCCTGCATGCCACTATCCCCTACTTGGATAACGTCACGATCTGAGGCCACAACCTGCAAGATCATGACGCCAACCTCCAGAAATTCCACACAACAGCCAAATGCCTAAACGTCACCTGCAACAGGGATACACGTGTTTTCTGCACTGCCTGCCTGGTGATCCTTGTCTGTGTTGTGGAGAATGGGGTTATTGGCCCTGACCCGATCACTTGCACCCAAAGCTAGAGCCCCCCCTTCCCCACAGTCTCAAAGCCCTGAAAAGGTGCCTGGGGTTCCTTTCCTATTACGCCCAGTGGGTTCCCAAATATGTGGACAAAGCCCATCCATTTAACAAGTCCACATGCTTCCCCCTGACAAGAGAGGCCCGAGCAGCCTTCTGTTGGATAAAAGAGGACATTGCTAAAGCCACATCATATGCGGTGGATGAATCTGCCCTGTTTCAGGTTGAGAGCGATGCGTCTGATTTTGATCCAGCTGCCACCCTGGACTATGCAGGTTGGCCTGCACCTTTCTTCTCCCGTACACTCCAGGGTCCTGAAGTCCAACACTCCTCCACTGAGAAGGAGGCTCAGGCAATAGTTGAGGCAGTGCGGCACTGGAGGCATAACCTGGCCGGAAGACGTTTTACCCTGCACATGGACCAATGGGCTGTGGCATTCATGTTTAACAATAAACAGTGGGGTAAGATAAAGAATGATAAAATTTGAGGTGGAGGATCGAACTCTCCACCTATAATACTGATATTCTGTACCAGCCAGGGAAGCTCAATGAGACCCTAGACACACTCGACCACCTCAAAACCCTCCACAATGACCTCTGCCAACCCAGTGTAATGAGACTTTTCCACTTCATCAAATCTCGTAATCTGCCATACTCCTTCAGGGAGGTCAAAGGTGTGACCAGGAACTGCAGGGTCTACGCGGAGTGCAAACCACACTTATACCTACCAGATAGACTTGCTGAAACCTCACAGTCATTTGAATGCCTAACCCCTTCCCCTCTACCAACCGCAATGTGTATTTCCTCACCGTCATTGATGAGTATTCATGCTTCCCTTTTGCAATCCTTGCCCAGACATGACCGCCATCACAGTCATCCAGGCACTGCACAACTTGTGCACCCTATTCGGGTACCCGTCATACGTCCACAGTGACCGGGGTCCTCGTTTATGAGTGAGGAGCTGCACCAATACCTGGTCAGAGGTATCGCCACCAACAGGAGCACTAGTTATAATCCCCAGGGGACGGCCAAGTCTAATGGAATGCCTGTCTCTCACAATTTTCTCCTCCCCCCCTACTCCCAGGAAGTCCTTGTCGGGGACAACCTTGCCATTCTGGTTGATGTCCCCATGGCCAGTCCTGCTATGGAAGCACGTGAGGGGTCATAAAACTGACCAACTGGTCGTAAGGGTCCAGCTCCTCCATACGCGGATGTGGCCTACCCAGATGACCATGAGGAAACTGTTTCCATCTGGTACCTAGCTCAGGCAGAGGTACCCGAGGAGCATACCCACCAAACAGCACTTAACCTCCAAGACCTTTGTAAGTCTGTATACCCCGCTGGACAAAAAAAAACTAGGGGTGAATGTGGTGAACTGGTGTACACTCTTTAATCTGACTCTGCCTTGTCCTATGGCTGGACCTGTGGCTCCTCCCTATCGACCCTGTATAAAAGCTCCAACACCATAACCTCTCCCCAGAAAGCTGGGGGCACAGCACAGGGTAACCTTAAATAATTGTAAAATAAAATCCTATAGGTTCGTAACTCTAGTCTTTTGAGTTAATGATAGTGTATCACCTTTATCAAATCTCCTCTCATTCTTCTACAGTCTATGGAATAAAGTCCTAACCTGTTAACCTTGCCTTCTAACTCAGTTCCTGAAGTTTGGGCAACATTCTAGTACATATTATCTGCACTCTTTCTATCTTATTAATGTCTTTCCTGTAGTTAGGTGGCCAAAACTGCACACAATACTCCAAATTTGGCCTCACCATTTTCTTATACAACTTTAACATGACATCCCAACTCCTGTTCTCAATACTTTGATTTATGAAGGCCAATATGCCAAAAGCTCTCTTTACAATCCTATCCACCTGTGATGCCAATTTCAGCGAAATATATATCTGTATTTCCAGATCAACCTGGTCTATTGCACTCCTCAGTGTCCTACCATTTACCATGAATGTCCTTCCAAAATGCAACACCTCACACTTGTCTGCATTAAATTCCATCTGCCATTTTCCAGTCCACTTTTCCATCTGGTCCAGATCCCTCTGCAAACTTTGAAAGCCTTCGCTCTCCACTACACCTCCAACCTTAGTGTCATATGCTGACCCAATTTACCACATTATCATCCATATCATTGATATAGACAACAAACAACAATGATCCCAGCACCAATCCCTGAGGTATACCACTAGTCACAGGCCTCCAGACTGAGAAGCAATCATCCACCACTACTCTCTGGCTTCTCCCGTCCAGCCATTGTCAAATCTAGTTCACCACTTCACCATGAATACTAGGCATCTGAACTTTCCTGACTAACCTCCCATTTGGGACCTTGTCAATGTCCTTACTAAAGTCCACGGAGACAACCTCTATAGCCTTTCCTTCATCAACTCTCCTCATAACCTCCTTAAAAAAAAGTCTATAAGATTGGTTAAACAGAACCTACCTGCACAAACCCATATTGTCTATCCCAAATCAATCCCTGGCTATCAAAATAATTGTACATCTTAGAACACCTTTCAACAATTTACTCACAATTGATGTCAGGCTCACTGGCCTATAATTTCCAGGGTTACTTTTCGGGCCTTTTTTTAAATAGAACACTGTGAGTTACCCCCCCCATCCTCCGGCACCACACCCATGGCTCAGGACATTATAAATATTTGTGTCAGAGCCCCTTCAATTTCTACTCTAGCCTCCCTCAATGTCCAAGGGAATATCTTATTAGGCCATGGGGATTTATCCACCCTTATTTGCTTTAAGACAGCAAGCAACTTCTCTTCTTTAATATGTTCCATGACTTCATTGCTCTTTTCCTTACTTCCCATGACTCTGTGACAGTTTCTTGAGTGATTACTGATGAATAAATCCCATTTAAGATCTTCCCCCATCTCTTGTAGCTCCATATGTAGGCGAACATGGTCATGCATCCCAGAAGATGGCAACGCTAAAACAAAGCATTTGGGGAATTGGATTATAGAATCATCGAAACTCAAAGAAACAGGCCTTTTAAAACCAATGCAGAAACGGGGAGAACATACAAACTCCTTACAGACTGTGTGGGATTCGAATCCCGGACCTAATCACTGGCGCTGTAAAGGTGTTGCGCTAACTGCTATGCCAACCGTGTCACCCCTTTGGCCCAGGTCAAACAGGTTGTCCCTCTGAGCTAGTCCCATTTGTCTTCAGACCTGTTTGCATGTCTTTGAAAAATCACAATCGTACCCACCTCTGTAGGTTCCTCTGGCTCCTCAGTCCATGTAGACTCCACACTCCGTGTGGAAAATGCTTTCCTTATCATCGTAAATCTTTTCCCTCATCTTAAACTTAGGTCCTATTGGTTTAGATGGGGGATTGGCAAAGTGGTCTATATTAACCCCTCTGGATCAATGGGACTATCCGAGGGGGTCAATAAATGTCTTGGCTATATTTATTATTGATAATATTTATTTATTTATGTTATGTGCTTGCAGATCGATGAGAGATCAAGGATTCCATGAAGAGGTTGATGGTTTAAAAAGTTTGCCGACCCCTGGTTTAGTGTCTCCTATCCCGGCGAAAAGATTATGACCATTTACCTTATCTATGCCCCTCATGATTTTGCATCTCTCTGTAAAGTTACCCCTTTGCCTCCTATGTTCCAGTATGGAATGTCCTGACCTTTTTCAATCCTTCCAGTCCTGATAACATCCTTCCATATCTTTTCTTCATCATCTGCAACTTAAGGATATCCTTCTTTCAGCTAGGCAACAAGAACTATGCACAATACTCCAGAAGTGGCCTCACCAATCTTTCACAGATTGACACGACATCCCAGCTCCTATACTCAGTTTCTTGCCTGCTTCATCATGCTGTCTATCTACATCACCACCTTCATTGCACTGTGAACCTGACCCCTTCTCCCTCACCACCATTTGGGACCCTAACAGTCCTTCCAAGTGAAGCAACATTTCACTTGTGAAAATTTTCTCTATTATTCACTATCTTACTATCTTACTAAGCATGCTATTGTCATCTAAATCATTGCTATAGATGTCGAGAAACAATAGACACAACACAGACCCCTCTGCCACATCTCTAATCTAAAAAAGATCCTGCTACTACCACTAGAGTCTTTTGATCAAACAAATTTTCATTCATTTGGCTGGCTCACCCTAGATCCCAGGTTATCTAATTTTCTAAATTTGGGTAGCACAAATAGCACCATGCTGTTACAGCGTTGGTTAGACCGGGGTTCAAATCCCACAGTGTCTGTAAGGAGTTTGTATGTTCTCCCTGTGCATGTGTAGGTTTTCTCCAGGGGCATCAATTTCCTCCCACCCTTCAAAACAAATCAGGTGTGTAGGTCAATTGGGTGTAATTGGGTGGCATGGGCTTGTGGGCTGAAAGGGCCTGGTACTGTGCTGTATCTATGCTGACCACAACACCCATCTTCCACAGCCATCCTCTTTGTCACCTTTTCACAAAACCAACTCAGTCTGGTTTGTGAGACGTGGTTTCCCACACACAAAGTTCGTGCTGACTATCCCTAATCAGGCCTTGCCGATTCCATTGCAGGTAGGTGATGTCCCTCAGCATGCCTCCCAGTAACGTTCATCACCATGAGGCTCACTGACCTGTAGTTCCCTGGCTTGTCCTTGCAACTCTTATTAAATAAAGGGACAACATCAGCCACCCGCCAATCTTCTAGTACTTATCTGTGGCTAATGATGATGCAAATGTTTCTGCAGGGCAATTTCTTTCCTGGCTTCCCACCATGTCGAGGAACATATTTAGTCAGACTCTTGGGACCTTAATGTGTTCTAAGCCCTCGAGCACCTACTCCTCTTAATTAGGTTATTTTCCATGATACTACTCGTTAGTTTCAAATACAACTTCCAAAAGCTGCACAATGGATGAATATAGATGAGAAATAGTCATGTAAAACCTTGTTCATCTCCTAGGGATCCACACGTGGATATTTGCTTTCATTGTTGGGCCACGGAAAATGAGAGCAGATGATCTAGTACAACCATGAATCGTTGCTTTGGCCACAACTGAAGGACTGTGTACACTGGTTGTCCCACTCTAAGAAGGAAATGACTGCACTAGCGATACCAGTGGATATGTGAAGATAATGATATTGAATTTATTGTCATGTACATTGTATGTATCCACTGAAATTCTTACTTGCTGTAGCTGAACAGTACTTCATTTAAAAAACAATAATAGAAATTTTTAATTGAAAATATGTAGACATATATCATGATAACGGGCCATTTCGGCCCTCTGGTCCGTGCCACTCAATTTGCATCCATTTTTAACCTACACTTTGGTACATTTTTCATGGTGGGAGGAACCCCATGCAGATATGGGGAGAACGTGCAAACTCCTTACAGACAGCATGGGATTCGAACCCCAGTTCTGATCGCTGGTGCTTTTAAAATTAAAAAAAAAAGAGATTATAGATGTTCATTTACTGTGGTGGAAGAAAAGTGGGTTTGCAATTGTGTAGTCAGTCCTTTTGGTGGTGTCTGAGCAGCCCATGATTAGTGCAGGGAGGGGAGGTGCAATGCTTTTGGAAAGAAACTGCTCTCGAACCAAGAGGTGCTGATTTTTAGGCTTCTCTAACTTTTACATAAATGTGTCAGAGATAGAAGGTGACCAGGGTGATGGGGAGTCCTTTATGATTTTGGCTGCATTCTGGAGGCAGTGCCTCCCATTAGTCTGAGGAGATTACCAAATACTATCAACTCTCTGTGAGTACACTGTGGAAAAGTTTACTAACTGGCTGTATCACTCCCTGGTTTGGCAAATCAAGTGCCCTGGATCCTGAGAGACTTCAGAAGGTAGTAAGCATAACCATCACACGCTCTGACTGCCCATCCACTGAAGATATCTGTGAGAAGGAAGAGGGGTCGGTGTGCAGTTGCCTCGATGTGCTGGCTCCAGGAGAGCTCATATGATGTGTGGACTCCCAGGAACTTGAAGGTTATGACCCTTTTCACCTATGTCCCATCACTGTGGACAGGTGCATATACCCATTCCCTCCCCTTTCCAAAAGGCAGCACAGTCAGTGCAGCGGTTAGCACAACGCTGTTACAGTACCAGGGACCCAGGTGACAAAGCACACAACCTTCAGGTGCCCCTGTGTCTGCCACTGAGGTAGCAAAAGACCCAGTTGTAGAGGGATGAAGTGAATCCCAGGTCTTTTAGTCTGGAAATCATTTTTTCCTGGCGTGGTGGTGTTGAACGCCAAGCTGCACAGCCTGACGCAAGTGTTCTTGTTGACTAGATGATCTAATCCAGAGTAGAGGGCCAGCGAGATGGCATCTGCCATGGACCTGTGTGGCAATAGGCAAATTGAAGTGGGCCCAGGTCTTTCCTGAGACAGGAGTAGATTTGCTCCGTAACATACCTCTGAAAGCACTTCACCATTCGCTTTGGTCCTCACAGCCTGGAATCATTCCTGATACAGATGCACAAAATCATGAAGGGCATCAACAGTGTAGATAGTAGAAAACTACCCCATGAAGAGTTTATCTATAAACAGAATGACTGAAGCAGATCACCTTGCTCATCTGGGGCACCAGAATTACAGATGGCCATTTGAAGCAGTTGGGACCTTTGACCATTTTAGTAAGAGGTTGAAAATGTCCACAACCAGTGGGCTTGTATGGGTTTTAAGGCCATGGTCAGGTACACCATCTGGACCAGATGTCTTTGAGGACTCAGCCTCCTGTTCACATCAGCCTCAGAACCTGGATATTCCAGGATGTGGCAAGGGATGGAGAGTTTCTGACTTGAAGAGAGACTGAAGAGGCTGGATTTGTTTTCCATAGAGCAAATGAGGCTTAGAAAGGGGAGAGGGGGTGGGGGTGGGGAAGGAGGAGGGCAATTGGTATGATCGAGTGATACAAGCACAGACACAGGCACTTCAGCCCACACAATCTACACTGACCAACCAACACTTATCCCTCTATTACTCCCCACATTCTCAGGAACTCCTCCAGATTCTTCTGCTTACCTACATACGCAGGGCAGGTAACCTCTCAGCTTTGGGATGCAGAAGGAAATGGAGCTTTGTGAGGGAGCTCTCAAGGACACAAAGAGAAACAACCAATTCCACTCACACATCACGAGAGGGTGGGATTGTACCCAGCTCAGTGGAGATGAAAGGTCATTGATCTACCCTGTGAGACATTTCAAGATTGAATAGTATTGTCATTGTAATAAAGCAGTGGGTATTTTTAAGATATATAATATTGAATTCTCTCTATTTGTCTATCATTAGTTGTGACGTCCATTTTTATTCTAGGATACATTGTAATTACTCAGTACCTGTACAGCAAATCTTTCTTGTTCTTACACTTTTTGTCGTGCATAATAAAAAATATATTAATAAAACGTGTCCTATTACATGGAATTGCTTTTGCCTGCTGTAAGGCAGACATGCATCAGTCTTTCAGCTGCAGAGCCCCCTCACTGGTCCACCGCCATGGTCATCTCCTCCGCTACTCCTGCTCAGACGGAGGGTGGTATCCCTGCTCCAGCCCCCCGCTACCGTGAATCCCTTGTGGCTGCTGCTGATCAGAGGCTCTGCCATCTTGGGCTCAGACCTCGCGGTCTCGGGATTTTGAATAAGACTACAGACGGCTCCCTTGATGGGATTTTCAAACCTCTGGCCGAAGCTGACGGGAGTTGACTGGGCGGTTGGACCCAGCAGGAGCACTGTATCTCCTCTCCTCACTCCCCACAGGTCCGTGTCAGGGGCGCCGTTACAATGGCTCCGGCAGTTCACCACTAACCCTTAAATTTGCACCCATGGTGCTGAATTCTCCTCTTTGTCCCTCTGCATCCTGGAATAATTCCTGATACAGCTTTACCAAGTCATGAGAGGCGTAAACAATGTCGATGGTACAAAACCTTTCCCCCAGAGCAGAGTTTACCTATAACCAGAGGGAATGGGCTCAGGGCAAGACATTTGGCGGGGATGTGAGGAAGATGTTTTTCATTCAAAATTGGGATCTGGAACTCTCTGCCCAAGTGAGTGATGGAGGCAGTTACTCTCACAGGGTTTGAGTATCTAGCTGGGCCCTTGTATCATTGATACCTAGAAGGTTTAGATCATGGTTACTGCAATACAGTTACAACAGCAGCAATCCAGGTTCGAATCCGACACTGCCTGGAAGGAGTTTGTATGTTCTCCCCATGTCTGCAAGTGTTTCTTCCCACCCTTCAAAAACATATGGGGGATTGAAGATGAATTGGTGTATTTGGGGGGAGGGGGCGGGCTTGGGCTCATTGGCCAGAAGGGCCTGGATGTCTAAATAATTAAATAAATACTTCGGACCCAAAATATTGAGTGCCATTTCTTCGCATGAATGTTGCCTGACCCATCGAGTCGGAAACAGCCTTTTGACCCCACCCCCAGTCTGTGGTGAACTATTCTTCTGCCTAGTCCCACTGATCTTCACCCAGACCATATCCCTCCATCCCCCTCCCAACCATGTACCTGTCCAAACTATCCTTGCGTGTCAAACTCGATCCTCCATTTACCAATTCAGCTGAGAAAAACACGATCGGCTTCAGGCGCTGGCATCCTAGTGAAAACACCGAAATGCTGGAGGAACTCAGCCGATCTTTTCAGCATCTATCGGAGACAAAGATTATATGGCCGACATTTCAGGCCCGAGCCCTTCTTCAAGGAAAAATCAGAAAAGGCAGGAGGAGGATGTATCAGAAAGCCTCAGAATTCCAACAATGGGGGAGGAAGCCAAACCGACAAAAGGTGTTCATTGGGTGTGAAAAGGGACTAGATAGAATTTATCAAGTCTGCACAAAAGGAGAAAGGAGACAGGGAATAGAGAGATGACAGGGGAAACAAGGGGGCTGGGTTAAAGAAAGCCAGGGAAGTTGATATTAATGCCGTCTGGTTGGAGGGTTCGCATTTGGAGCATTAGATATTTCTCCTCCAATTTATGGGTGGTTTGTATAAGTCTGGCAGTATAAGACCCTGGTCGGACATTGAACCTCCCCCTAACCCCTGCCTGGTCTTCATCATCCCCTCTGACCTTCCCTTCTCAAAGACTGAACACTCTGCCCTCAGTAGAGGCCTCACCTTCTTCCCCTTTCACCCACACCTTAACGAGTTCTGTGCATGCCATGATGTTGAAACCTTCTTCCATTGGCTCTGTCTCCACGCTAACTTCTACAACCACGATTCTCCACCCCCCACTACAGATCCCTTCTTCCACTTTAAACCTTCTTCATCCTGCTGCACACCTTGTCCTGGTCTTCTACCTGCTCTAGACCTTTACATTTCCAAATGTCACCGTGACATCAACCGTATCGACTTTACTATTCCCCTCACTCATTCCAATCTCACACCATCGCAACACCTGAGCCTCCACTCTCTCCACACCAATCTGAACCACAACATCAAACCTGCAGACCAGGGTGGTTCTTTCATGGTCTGGTGCACTAGCCTCTATCTGGTCAAACCAAGATGATAACTCTCAGACTCGCCTCTTACTTACCTCTCCACCAGGACCCCACTAAAACTCATCAATCCACTGTATCATGCACCATCTCTAAACTCATCACTTTTAGTCACCTCCAACCTTACTGTTTCCAAACCCTGCTCCACATGTTTCCACCTCCTACCCAAGATCCACAAGCCCAATTGTCCTAGCAGACCCATCATGTCCGAGTGCTCCTGCCCCACTGAATTGATCTCCACTTACCTTGACTCTATTTTGTCCCCCTGGTCCAGTCCCTCCCCATCTACATCCGGTAAACTTCAACAACTTCCAGTTCCCTGAGTTTGATTGCCTCATATTTGGTGGATATCCAATCTCAATATTCCTCCATTCCCCATACTGAAGGCTTCAAACACTTTTGTTTCTTTCTGGACCATAGACCCAACCAGTCCCCTTCCACCACCACTCTCATTTGGCTGGCAGAACCTGTCCTCACCTGAAATAATTTCTCCTGTGACTCATTGCATTTTCTCCAGGTTAAGGGGTAGCCATGGGTACCCGCTATGCCTGCCTTTTTGATGGCTAAATGGAGCAATCCATACTACAAGTCAACACAAGCAAGACCCCTCAACTCTTCCTCTGTTATATCGATATCTATTTTGGTGCTGCCTCATGCGCCCATGATGAGCTCATTGACTTAATTCACTTTGGTGTCAACTTATACCCCGAGCTCAAATTCACTCTTGGTCCATCTCTAGCAACACTCTCCCTTTTCTTAATCTCTTTGTTTCCATCTCGGGAGACAAACTCCTGATGGATATCTTCTATAAACCCACCAATTCCCTTGACTACACCCTGTCCCCTGTATGGATTCCACTCCATTCTCTCAATTCCTCTGCACCCAGGACGAGGAGTTCCATGTCAGATCACCAAAGATGTCCTCCTTCTTCAAACAACTGGGCTTCCCCTCCACCACTATCACCCACATATCCTCCATTACCTGCACATCTACCCTGCCCCCCCCCCACAAGCAAGAAGAACAGGAGTTCTCTTGTCCTCACCTACCACTCTCCCTCCAGCCTCTGCATCCAACACATCCTCCTCTGCCATTTCTGCCACCTACTACGTGATCCCACTACTAGACTCATAATCTCCTCTACTCCACCTTCCGCAGGGACCATTCCCTCTGTGAATCTCTTATCCACTCCTCCCTCCCGGGACCTACCCCTGTGACTGCAGGAGATGCTCCACTTGCACCCATACCTCCTCCCTCAGCACCATTCAAGGCCCAAAATAGTCCTTCCAAGTGAAGTGACATTTCACTGCATCTGGTGGTCATCTACTGCATCCTGTGCTTCCACTGTGGTCTCCTCTACATTGGAAAGTCTGGATTCTGACTGGAAGATCACTTTGTTAAGCACTTCAGCTCTGTCCACTGCAATAACGAGGATCTCCTAATGGCCACCCATTTCAATTCTCCATCCCATTCCCTTGCCAACATGTCTGTCCATAGTCTCATGCCAGACGGAGACCTGTAAATTGGAGGAACAACACCTCATCTTCTGACTAGGAACCCTCTAACCAGATGGCATTAATATCGACTCTCTGGCTTTCATTAAAACCCCCCACTCCCTAAATGCCCCACTCCCTGTCCCCCCTGTTTTCTCTCCATTCCCTGTCTCCTTTTGCACAGACTTGATAAATTCTACCTAGTCCCTTATCACATCCAATTGACACCTCTGGATTCCTCCCCCATTGTTTGAATTCCGAGACTTTCTGGTATATCCTGCTTCTGCCTTTTTTGATTTTTCCTTGAAGAAGGGCTCAGGTTTGAAACATCGGCAAGTATAGACCAGCTGACTAGACATCGATGACTACGTTGGTGCTGCCTCATGCACCCATCTCGTTGATTTAGGTAATAAGGTAATAAGCTCATTGATTTCATCCACTTTGCTACCAAACTGCACTCCAACCTCAAATTCGCTTGGTCCCTCTCTAGCAACACTCTCCCAAGCTGTCTCCAGCATTTTGATGTTATTACCAATTTAGCTGGCAGTTCGCTCCACATTCCCACTGCTCTCTTCTTGAAGAAATTGGCTCGAGATTTCAATATCTCCAGTCTTTGAGTTGACCTCAAATTCTTTGGCTGGCAAATGGGATTTGTATAGCTGGGTACTTGACGTCAGCACGATGACCTATTTCTCTGCAATCTAACTCTTAAGATTCAATGAGTAGTAGAATATGTTGCTGTAGAGATGGTGTTCGAGGAAGAGCTTTGCTTTCCTGAGGATCTGAAGCTGATTCAGGGGGAGGTGGAACAATTACAGGCCAGACAGTTTGCAATGGGTGCATGTCCTTGAGGGGGTATTTGCTGGTCCTGTCAGGGAGGGTTAAAACCAGCTTGTCAGGCATGAGGAATCTACAGTTAAAATATAAAGGCAGTAGAGCTAAGCTGCAAATAGAACTTGGGGTTCAACTGAAGGAATATTTTGGAAGCGAAAGGACCAGGTAAGAGCACAGGCCAGCGACAGGGATAAAAAATAACCAGATGATATTGGGCATAAGAAGGCATTAGTACATAGAGATAGATTAAGGAGAAATAATTTCTGTGAATGCTGTGGCAGCTGAGTGAGGATGGAAATAAAAAGAGGGTCTGATAATCATTAAAAATATGGTTCCAAGGTGACCAAAGCAGTGAACCAAATATTCAGGGGAATTTGACATTTCAAAAGAGGATAGTAAAAAAGGAAATGAGGTAGCGTAGCTCTGCTAATAAAGGAATAACATTGGCTCAGAAGCTCGAAATGTCGAATCAGTTTGAATTGAAGTGAAAAATAGGAAAGGTAATAAGTCACATATGGGTGCAGTTTATAGCCCACCTAACAGTAGTTATTCTGCAGCATAGAGTATAAATCAAGATGCAATGGGAACTTGTGTGAATAAATCATGTTGTTATTGTTACTTGAACGACACAAATCAAACTGTTGGAGTACCCTTGAAGATTTAGTTCATAGAATGCATTCAGAATAGTTTCTCAGAGCAATATTCTGAGGAAGCATCCAGAGGGAAGACCAAGGTAGATTTGCAATTGTGCAATGAGACAAGATTAATTAATAAAGAAACCCTAGAGAAGATGAAACATTGCATAGTAAAATTACAAATTCAGAAACACAGGTATGTGAAAAACTACTGTCTTAAGGAACCTTGGGCAGCTCGGAACTGTGGGGCAGCATGGTTGGCATAGCGGTTAGTCCAATGTCATTACAGCGCCAGCGATCAGGACCGGGGTTTGAACCCTGCGCTGTCTGTAAGGAATTTGTACATTATCTGCGTGGATTTTCCCTGGAGGGCTCCGGTTTCCTCCCACCGTTCAAAACGTACTGGGGGTTGTAGGTTAATTGGGAGCAAATGGGTGGCATGGGCTCATGGGCCGAAATTGCCTGTTGTGTCTAAATTTAAAAATTAAAAAAAAATTAAAAAACTTAAATAAAGACCACTACAACAGTGAGGACAGAGTTGACTGCAATAGGCTGGGGAAGTAGAGTGAAGGGTAAGGCTTGCAGGCTTTGAGGTAGATATTTCATAATTCTCAGCAAACGTTTATTCGAATGAAATAGAAAGGCCCTGTGTGAAGAATATTCCATTTGTGTAAATGAAGGATGATATTAAATTGAAAGAAAAATCACACCATGTTGCAAAGATGATGAGTAGACGGGATTGGGAAAGTCATAAAAATCAGGAAAGGATAAAAGAATATTAATATTTACAAATTTTATGTCACCATTCAAAAAGGGCCTTGATGATGTATGAAAAAAATATCTTTTAGAGGCAGAAATTGATAGGTTCTTGATTTGGCAGGGAATCAAATGTAATGGGGAGAAGGCTGGGTTGAGTGTGAAAATGGATCTGCTCATGATTAACTAGTGGGACAGACTCCAGGGGATGAATAGCCTATTTCTGCTTCAATGTCTTATAGACTGAGGCAATGAGACTGGAGAATTAGTAATGGGGATAGATAAAATGGCAGAAACTCTTTTCTTAATGGTTCTCATGGTTCAGTGAAAACATTCCTAAAAACATCATAAAAGTCAATCAAGGGGCTTAGAATTACTTTAAAACAAACTCTTATCACCAAAGCAATACTGGACAAACTAATGAAACTAGGTGGTGATAGTTTCCCGAACCTGATGGCTTGCCTCTGAGAATGTTAAATTTAGTGGCCCCAGAGAAAGTGGATACATTGATTGTAAATTGCCTGAATGCTGGAGACAGAGGATTGAAAACTTTAAATAGGAGAGAGATAGAAAGTTGGAGACTGTAAGCCAATTAACCTAATATCTGACATTGGAAAAATACTGAATTAATTATCCCAGAGGTAACAGCAGGAAATTTAGACGATGTGGCCTTGAAAAAAGAAAATTTGATAAATTTTCTATGATTATTTGGGGATGAAACGAGATATGGTTGGTAAGGGAACAAGTAAATGAATGCACTTACATTCTGAAGATTCTTACACAAGAGGACAATGTGTAGAGATGTAGATTCAATATTGGCATGGGTAAAGGATTGGCTAACTAATGGGAGACTAAGTTGATTTAAAAAAATGTATTGTCAATCAGGGAGCAATGCAGAAACTTCAAGATTATATAATCTTCCTTAATAACTTGGACTAAAGAACCAGCAGTGCTGCAGGCAAATTTGCTGATGGTACAAGATTTGCGATGTCAACAACTGAGGAGGATGCAAAGAGGCAAGGAGATAGGGTAAGAAATTGGCAGTTGAGATATAATGTGGGATGTTATCCACTTTTGATTGAAGTCGATAAATGGTCTACATGCTGTGTGATACAAAGCGATCTCAGGATCTTAGTAAACAAAGCACAACTAGTTAGTGTGTAGGTGGAGCAGTTAGTTTCACTAATGGAACATTTAATTTTATTGCATGGAGTACAAAAGTATGGAAGTCTCAAGGGTATCTTACAGGACTTTGGTGAGAACCACACCTGAAATACAATTAACATTTTGATCTCCATATTTAAGAAAGAACATACTTGCATTGTAGACAATTAAGAGAAGGTTCATTAGGTTGATTGCTGGGATGGCCATACAATGAAATGTTCGTTGGGTTGGACTTAAACTCACGGCAGTAGAGAAAAATATGAGGTAAACTTGTTATGACATAAGATTCTAAAAGGATTTTTTTGGAACCAGGGGAAACAAAATTCAGTCTGAGGGATAGCACATTTAAGGAGAAGTGTGGACCTCTCCCCACTACATATCAATTCCCCAATTGTAGAGAGAGCAGGAGCACAAATTTCCTTGGCATCCATTTAAAGGACAGCCTATTCTGGACCCACAGGAATGGGAAACAGTGCCTCCACTGCCTAAGGAGGTTGAGGAGGGCAGAACCACTGGCCACCATCTTAACAATGTTTTGGAGGAGCACAATAGAGAGTGTCCTGGCTGGCGGGTTGATATGGTAGCTGCAAAACATTTGATCAGAGGTCAGTATGGAGAGTGATTAAAATTGCGGAGGAGATCAATGGGGTCTCTCTTTTCTCTATCAATGATATCCACAGTGAGCAGTGACCCTGACTATCCAGCCCACAGTATCTTGGAGCCACTATATTTTATGAAGAGTTACAGGATCACAAAACTAGGACTGCCAGGCTGCAAAACAGTTTCTTCCCGCAGGTGGTGAGACTGTTGAAAAATCTTAGAAACCTGTAAATTATTTTTAGATGCATTTATTTTGTGTCATTATGTATAGACTGTATGTAATTTGTGTGTGGGGTGTATGGTGCATCAGTGTGTGTGCACTATGGTCTGGATACGTGCTGTTTCATCTGGTTGATTATGTATATGTGCAATCAGATGACAATAAACTTGAAGAGAAAGATTTTTTTCTCTCTTCCAAAGGGTCATGCACTGTGGAGGCAGGGTCAGTTTCTATATTCAAGGCAGAGATGCACCAACATTTAAATTACAAGGGAAATTGTGAGATGGTGATGTTCAGGCCAAGGCTAGATCAGCCTTGAATGGTAGATCAGCCCCATGCTACTGGATTTTATGTTCTCATGACCCATGTATTCATTATACTGATATTCCTCGCCTAGTAATATAGGCCACACAATACACATGGTTAACAGCTTAATAAAGGTAGGCCGAAGACACATGCAAATAATAGTCCAGTATGCTAGGCCAGAAATCACAGACAAATAGGCTTGTCTGCTTGGTCCATATTATTTACATCTAAAAGCCGAGCATACTTGGTCCAACATTACAAGCAACTTATGGGCTAAAGTTCTATGACACAGTTGACATGCTTGTAGCCTAGTATGCTAGGCTTACTGTTGGAGGCAATTCAAGATTTTATACTCCAGGTCCTAATTACACACAGCTGACTTTTTCACTGATGATGATGCAGTTGTCTATAGAAGATACTGTAGATTCTACTGTCACATGTAATCGTTCCTCCGGAACCCTTAGATTGTTGCTTGGTGATTTATTCCCATTGTTTATGTTGCTCATTTCGAAATTCCTCTCGTGTATTGCTGATGTGGAAGCGATGACAGTGAAGTTATTTTTTGTTTCTCTGTAGTGACAACATATATAATGGGAGAAAGCTCGGCGATAAGCTCCATTGAAGAGTGTGTATACTAATGGATTGACACCGGATGAGGTATAGCCAACCCATACAAACACATTGAGGAGATCGCCAATGATGGCTTCATTGCAGGAATCCTTGCAGATAACGGACATGACATTAGTGACAAAGAAAGGGCACCACATGACCACAAACAAAAAGAAGACGATTCCAAGCACCTTCGAAGCCCTCTGTTCATTGTTAATTGATTGCATGATGCCTTTCCGAAAGAGCTTGGCTTCCTTATTCACAGGTGACCTCGAAGTCTTGTCTGGAGTCTCCGCCGTTTGTATCATTGCTGCATTTTCTGTTGAGTTCCCCTTTTTAACGACGTGCAAGTTTGTTCGCTTTTGTTTTTGGTTGCCTAAAAAGACAGTGATCTGTTTCTGCAATATCTGTACTGTCAGGCAGTATGTAAAAACCATTATAATCAGTGGGATAAAAAATGCTACAAATGAACCAATAAGAAGAAAGCTTTCTTCATTAATCACGCAGCTGTTGACAATGAAAACCCTGGATTCATCTTCAAGGCCAATTACAAGGATTGGCATTGAGATGCCTGGAAGAGAGATAATTAGAAGGAGGTGATAAAACAGAGGAATATTTGAAACTGTCTTAAATAAACCTCAGATGAAAAGGAGAAAGGAACCAGCATATGATTAAAAAAAAAGACATTGCCAGGCTTATCCTGTTCGCTCCGACCCTCATGGTAATCTCCATTCTCAAAATATCTCCATGGAAACAGTTGGGCAGAATCCTTTCAACCCCAAAAGGGAACACGTGCTAAACGGACATTTGGATTAGTCCCTTCGTTTTGATGCTTTGTCAGGCACTTTGACCAATGGAAATGAATCCTATTCTGTTCTTGCTGTGTTGGATTCCTGCATTTGCTGGAATATCGAATGCTTCAGGTGTGGCAAATTGTCAGCATAAAAATCCCTTAATTAATAATTCCCTTTGAAAAGCAATATTTATTTTTCCAAATTAATTTCAAATTTCTTTGGAGGAAATGTTCACTTTGATGAGTTTTTGATTGATATATAAAGTAACATTCCCTGCTAACCTGATAAATCTGAATCTGTTACAGGATTCACTCGCAAATGATCTTGGATTTAATCCATTGCTAATTTGAGAGTTTCACTTCATTATACAAGTAAATTAATAACAGTGTGTTAACTAGTTATTGGAAATGATAAATTAGTCTAAACCAAACCCAGACACCTCTGACGTTGTGTCTTTCCCCGGGTTGGTGGTTTGGCAACCCCATGCCCTTCCCCAGGTTGGTGGTGCTGCGACCCCGTGCCCTTCCCCGGGTCGGTGGTGCAGTGACCCTGTGCCCTTCCCCAGGTCAGTGGTGCAGCAACCTCGTGCCCTTCCCCGGGTCGGTGGTGCGGTGACTCCATGCTTTTCCCCAGATTGGTGGTGTGGTGGTCTTTTGAGTTTTAGGGACTTGAGTGAGAGACTGTGAGACCCCACCCTCCCTGCAGCTTCCTTTGTTCCTTTCACAGTTCTGCAGAGCAATTTCTAACCTGAAATGCTGGCTCAATTTCTCTTCCCAGAGGTACAGCCTGACTCAGTAGAAAGTACTCTTTCCAGTACTTCCTTTCTTTGTCCCAATAAAACCAAATCACCTCTGATTCATTGCAGTTTGCATTTCTCACCTAAAGACTTTCACTTGGCGAGTTCATGCTTCATTTTGCCTCAATTCCCTCTTCATTGGGTTTCCTATACTTTATTAAATGAAAAGAGTCTGCTGGCCTTCATTGCCATCAATGCCACTATTCTTCTGTAGAAATGCACTTTCTCTTCCCAGTTCTGTGAGAGTATCCTTGTTGGGTAGTACGACTACTCTTATCTAATTAATGAGGCAGGTCTATGGCCAACAGCAGCTTCTATTTCGGTCGCTATACCCTCAACCTCCATAGCACATGTTAATTGGTGTGCTGGCTTCATTCCCTCATTTTTCTGCCACAACTTTGTGAGGATCTGATGCATGTTTTTATAGGTGAATGAGCAGCTCTTAATTTCCCAGCTACTTTCTCTTGCCAAAGGGAAGAAAAGAAATGCTAGTCTTCATAGATGATAGGTTTCAAACAAATGGTGTAATTAGCTGGTAGAAATCAAATTGTGAAAACATGCAGTATACTGAGTTCTATATAATGAAGAAATAAGGAATTGATTGATTGATGTAGTGAAATGAATAAGCAATTTCCATAGGGCTAGAGACAGAAGTAATAGTTACCTATTGAAATGGTCCAGACTGCTGTGATTTTTATAATGGCTATGGTTCGTGAATTGAAGCGGCTGTGCTCAATAGGATTCCGAATCCCAATGTAACGATCCAATGATATTGCACACAGATGCATGATGGATGCTGTGGAAAAGAGGACATCCAAATAGATCCAGACGGGACACAGCTTTTCTGGGAATGGCCAGATGCCATCTGAAACACAAACCAATCAGATTACACACATGTATGAGACCTCATTAATCCATTGGTTAAGCCTCCTGTGATCTTTTGTGTGGCTTTATAGGGCAGTTCAGACCTTTTTTTCCAAGTCTGAATTCTTAGTATTAACCCTTGTTCTCATTTTTTTTTCCAGTTACTTCTCAAGTGATAATTCACAATTTTCTCCCCACCCCCCACCCCACCCCCCCCACCCTTCCCCAAGTCCTGGAGACAAGCAGTAATATGCCATGTGAAAAAGATGATTATGTTTCCAATATGTGATTTTTTTTTTAATGTTGTCTTTTTAATTGTGACTTTATGATAAACACACTCCTGGGGGAGAATTCATTATATGATGCTGTTCATATTATTAAATTACAACAGATAAAGTACTTAGTCTATCCAAAATTTTGTTTGCAAAAATAAAATCATCACTCTCTTTATTATCTAAAAGATATATTGCCAACAGGTTTCTGGTAACCTGATACATTAGTGTATCAGTCTAAATAATGATATTTAGATAGAGAAATAAACAGAACTGAGCAAGACGCTGGAATATAAATTCAAGTTTACATCTTGCACAGAATGAGAAAAAAGATTGGATGAAGAAAAAATACAAACAAGTAAACAAATGGACTGCCTTAAAATTTTCCAAGATTAGCACCTGCAGAAATAAGATTCGACTCTTAATTGTTCATTTCCAGAGCATAATGTTAAAAAGGAACTTCTCTAAAGATTTCTAGATGCCTTACAGAAGGTTTAATGAGCAAGTTTATGAAAGTGGAAAGGGTTGAAGTATAGATTGGTATTTTAATTGTCTTGTCATTTGATGATTTCTATATTGATAATATATATTCACATATATTCTATATTAACACAGCATTTTCCTTCAATAAATTCCGTGGTTATGCCCCAAACCAGCATCAATAGGGAACATGATACAAAAGGGCTAAATTTTAACTTTATATTTATTAATAACTATTGACAATTTGATATCTTACCCAAATTAACCCCACTACCTGCCTCTAATAATAAACACACAGAAATTATTTCTAAAAAGTGAGAAAAATCCCAGACCATTATAGGTGGGTCTTTATAGGGCCCCACCTATCCCTTAGGATTGATCTTAATTGGAGGAAACAGTGAAAGGTCCCATAAGACAAATTGTATTTGCCCCTTAGCGTCTTGAAACGCATAAGCCGTCTCCCTTTGTAGCAGTCCTCAATATGTTGGATCCACTGCCATTGCCAAATCTCCAAGATTTTATTGCCCTTGTTCGTGGGCACCAATTCATTTTGAATCAATGGTGCTTTAGGCAATATTTCCACTTTTTTTTTTCAATGCATTCATTGATCTCAGGCCAGATTTTAATCAGATGTTTCAGTATGGGGTTATCCTTTTTTTTGCTATTAATTTGGCGTGACCGTTTTGAGTTTTGTGTGCCCGATGGACATGTGGGGGGGGGGGGCTGGTAGTCATGGTGGGGAGCTGGCTGATGGAGGACCTCAGTTTTCCTCAGGCTGACTTCCAGGCCAAACATTTTGGCAGTTTCCACAAAACAGGATGTCAAGCGCTGAAGAGCTGGCTCTGAATGGGCAACTAAAGCGGCATCGTCCGCAAAGAGTAGTTCACGGACAAGTTGCTCTTGTGTCTTGGTGTGAGCTTGCAGGTGCCTCAGATTGAAGAGACTGCCATCCGTGCGGTACTGGATGTAAACAGCGTCTTCATTGTTGAGGTCTTTCATGGCTTGATTAAGCATCATGCTGAAGAAGATTGAAAAGAGGGTTGGTGCGAGAACGCAGCCTTGCTTCACGCCATTGTTAATGGAGAAGGGTTCAGAGAGTTCATTGCTGTATCTGACCTGACCTTGTTGGTTTTCGTGCAGTTGGATAACCATGTTGAGGAACTTTTGGGGGCATCCGAGGCGCTCTAGTATTTGCCAAAGCCCTCAACCAGTTAACCTATCTCGGCTGCACCATTTCATCAGATGCAAGGATCGACAACGAGATAGACAACAGACTCGCCAAGGCAAATAGCGCCTTTGGAAGACTACACAAAAGAGTCTGGAAAAACAACCAACTGAAAAACCTCACAAAAATTAGCGTATACAGAGCCGTTGTCATACCCACACTCCTGTTCGGCTCTGAATCATGGGTCCTCTACCGGCATCACCTATGGCTCCTAGAACGCTTCCACCAGCGTTGTCTCCGCTCCATCCTCAATATTCATTGGAGCAACTTCATCTCCAACATCAAAGTACTCGAGATGGCAGAGGCCGACAGCATCGAATCCACGCTGCTGAAGGTCAAACTGTGCTGGGTAGGTCACGTCTCCAGAATGGAGGACCATCACCTTCCCAAGATCGTGTTATATGGTGAGCTCTCCACTGGCCACCGAGACAGAGGTGCACCAAAGAAGAGGTACAAGGACTGCCTAAAAAATCTCTTGGTGCCTGCCACATTGACCACCGCCAGTGGGCTGATATCGCCTCAAACCGTGCATCTTGGCGCCTCACAGTTCGGCGGGCAGCAACCTCCTTTGAAGAAGACCGCAGAGCCCACCTCACTGACAAAAGACAAAGGAGGAAAAACCCAACACCCAACCCCAACCAACCAATTTTCCCTTGCAACTGCTGCAACCGTGTCTGCCTGTCCCGCATCGGACTTGTCAGCCACAAACGAGCCTGCAGCTGACGTGGACTTTACCCCTCCATAAATCTTCGTCCGCGAAGCCAAGCCCAAGAAAGAATTTGGCGTGCCATTTGTATATAAAATCTTTCGCTATTCTCTCCCCCATTGCATGCAATCCTATTTATACCCAAGTGGATTCAACCTGCACTGAGCTGCTAGATAATATTTCTTAAAATCGGGCAACTTTAGCACCCCCCCCCACCAAACTGTAGTCCCATGTTAGTTTTTTCAATGCTATTCTGGGTACTTACCCCATTCTAGATGAATTTCCATATATTGGCATTGAGAGCATTAAAAAAAGATTGTGGTAATGGAATTGGAAAAGACTGGAAGAGGTATTGGAGTCCCGGCATCACCTTCATCTTTCTGCAATTGACCCATTCCATTAAGTTGATGGGCAGATCTCTCCATCTCATTAAGTCACCCTCAATCTTCTCAAGCATAGGGGGTAGTTGAGTTTGCATAGGTTTTCCAGATTACTATCAATATTGGTTCCTAGGTATTTTATAGCTCCTGCCTACCAACTGAAATTGCTGTTTGTTTGGTATTCTTCGTGGTCAAATTTATTCAGTGCCATGATAGTACTTTTTTCTATGTTGGCTTTGTAGCCCATTATTGTACCATAATCCTCCAGTATGGTGAGAAACTTTGGCAAAGATCCGGCTGGTCCGTCAAGTACAGCAACACGTCATCTGCCATTAGATTTATCTTGTGCTCATATTGACCCACGTTGAATCCCTTTATCAATGGATCTTTCTTGATAGACTCTGCCAATGGTTCAATTGCTAAGATGAACAGACCAGGAGACAGGGGACAGCCGTTCCTGCTGGACCTACCAAAGGGTAAGGTTGGTGATGTTTGTCCATTCATACTGACTTTTTTCCATGGTTTGTCATACAATGTTTTTATCCAGTTGGCAAAAGTTTGTCTCATTCCAATTTTTCCCAGAACTTAAAAGATGAAAGCCCATTCTAGTCAATCAAAGGCCTTTTCTGCATCTAGGGAGACTATTATACTTGACTGTGCTTTGCCTGTGCCAAATGTATAATATTAAATAGTCTGCTTAAGTTATTAGCAGAGTGCTTCTTCCTGATGAAGCCTATATGGTCCGGATCTATCAGTTGGGGAAGGTATCGAATCAGCCTGTTGGCCAATGCCTTGGTTATTATTTTATAGACTGTATTTAATAATGAGATAGGTCTGTACAAGGATGACTTCATTGGGCCCCTGTATTTTTTATGTATCACCACAATGATGGGGGTTGAGAAAGATTCAGCGAGAGTCCGCATCTCCGCCGCATTGTTCAATTACCCCCATTAACAATGGTATCAATAGGTCTTTGAATTCCTTATAGAACACAGGGGGGAAACTGTCCTCTCCTGGAGACTTGTTTGTTTGCAAGGTTCCCAAGGCCCTTTTGATTTCCTCACTAGAAAGTGGAGCATATAATTCCATTTGGTCCTCCTGGGCAGCTCAATCCCCAACAAGAACTCTTCAATTTTATTCATGTCTCTTGGTGCCTTGGACTTGTACAATTTCTCATAACAAATTTTAAAGGTCTCATTAATTTCTCTTGCATTGTGTTATCGAGTCTGGCCCAAACTGAACCACATTAATCACATTAAAGTTTCTTCTGGTCTCAATTTCCATGCCAGTATTTTAGGTGTTTTTTCGCCTAATTCATAATATCTTTGTTCGTAGGTTGAGCTGACCCTTCGAGACCTCTTTTAATTTGGTGCCCCATCATTGTTCCAGACCTCCGACCTGGGTCACCAACGACCGCTCCGCTGTCAGAACATCTTGGTCACAGACTTTGTCTGTGCTAGGTCCCACTGGTAGTGCAGGAGCCTGTAGGTCTCCAGCGTCAAGTGAGTTTTCACTTACTGTTTCTGTTGCTTTGAGCTGGTCTCGATCTTCTGTCGGTCGCTTCTTACTCTTCCTGTTCATTTTGCTTCAGCGGGGGTAAGTTTAATTTCTTTTTATAGATGATATTTTCCTTGTTTTAGAGGCTTTTAGATGGGAGCTCCCTGGGCACATTATCATCAAATCATACTCTTGTAAAATTAAACTCCAATTTAACAAGTGTCTATTCTTATTTTTCATTTTACACAAGAATTATGATCAGTATACACCACAAGTGGTTTTTTGAGCTATACAAATGTAGAACCAACACAGAGCAAACAATTCTTTTCCTATGGTAGAATAATCCTTCTGATGATCATTAAACTTCTTTGAGAAGTAGGACATAGGAAGATCAATCTCATTATCGTTCTTCTTCAGTACCATAAGTGACCTCATTAATTTTAGACTTAACTTTATATGGCCCTGAAAACCTAGCCCTAAGTGGATTTGAATGTGCAGGAAATAAAACCAACACTTTGTCACCAGGTTAAAATTTCTCCTCTTTGCTTTGCGATTACACCAAACCTTCATCTTCTGTTGAGTGGCTTTTAAATTGTCCTTTGCCATTTCACAAGCTTTGTGCAACTGATCATTAATTATAAAGACATAACCCAATAAAATAAATGCCACTGCCACATTGACCACCGCCAGTGGGCTGATATCGCCTCAAACCGTGCATCTTGGCGCCTCACAGTTTGGCGGGCAGCAACCTCCTTTGAAGAAGACCGCAGAGCCCACCTCACTGACAAAGGCAAAGGAGGAAAAACCCAACACCCAACCCCAACCAACCATTTTTCCCCTGCAGCCGCTGCAACCGTGTCTGCCTGTCCCGCATTGGACTTGTCAGCCACAAATGAGCCTGCAGCTGACGTGGACTTTTACCCCCTCCATAAATCTTCGTCCGCGAAGCCAAGCCAAAGAAAAAAGAGAAACATCATTATTAACCCACTGTTCCTTTAATAACATCAAAGGACCTCCCATCTCGTCCAAAAACCTACTCAAATGGACTAAAATGAAGTGATTCTTGGACAGACTCCCTCACTGCAAATAAAAGTAAATGAACCTTTCATCCCAAACCTTCTCATTCTCAAAACAATAAGTTCTCATTGTATTTTTCAGCATTAAATGGAACCTCTCCAAGGCCCCTTGACTGTCTGGATGGTAGCAGATACAATCTGCTTAACTCTCAACTCATGCACAATGTGTTGTTGTTGTTGGAATAAGCCGGACAGAAAATTTCTTCCTGATCTGATTGAATTTCTCGAGGCAAGGCAACCAAGGTGAAAAAATTAACAAAGCCTTTACAATTGTCTTTGCTTTAATGTTTCTCAGAGGAATTTCATCAGGAAAACTTGCAAACGTAATTATCAACAAGTATTGATTCCCAGCTTTGGTTTTGGGCCAACACAGTCCTTTTCTTTTTAGCCACGATGGGATTCAACAAGTTTGTTGATATTTTCCTTTAATGATCCTCTCTCTCTCTCTCTCTCTCTCTCTCTCTCTCTCTCTCTCTCTCTCTCTTTCATTCGTGGTTTCTGGTGAAGCAATTGCCAAAGGTACCAACTCGTTCTTCTTAGCCTTTTTCAATTTCTCAAGAGAGGGTAATGCCAAAAATCCCTCTGTATCTTTGGGTAGTTATCAAATTGTTAATAGTTATTAATAAATATAGAGTTAAAATGTAACCCATTTTTATTGTTGCTGGTTTGTTGCTGTTGATTTCACACACATACGCGCATGCGCTAGCTCATCATTATTTTTGACCAAAGGAATTTCCAAGACCAGACTGGAATTCCACCAATTACCCAGCTCCAGCTTGATTCAGACTCAAACAATTGATCATTAATCAATCGACCTCTCAGCTCACACATTTGTTTGGACCCTTGGACAAGTCCCCACTTTGTTACGCCCCAAACCAGCAACAATAAAAATGGGTTACATTTTAACTCTATATTTATTAATAACTATTAACAATTTGATAACTTACCCAAAGTAACCCCACTACCTGCCTCTAATAGTAAGTGCACAGAAATTATTTCTAAAAAGTGAGAAAAATCCCAGACCATTACAGTTTGTGCCCATTAGTCAAAAAAAAGGCAAAATCCCCCAAACCCCAGGTCAGTCCGGTCAAGTAAGTCAGTCCCAAAACGCAGTCCACAGAATTCACTCTCAAAGTTCAATGTCCAGATTCACTTCTTCATCTGATAACTAAAGGACTCCGAATGAACGTTGGAAAGAGAGATGACGGAAGTTGTTTGGCAGGAAACTTACAAAACTTTTGCAGGTTTCTTCACCGTGGACTTTCCTTCGTTCTTCAGGTTGTGTTTTTTTGCTACTTCACTTATTAAACCTATGATTTTAATGCAGCTTCTTCACAATTTACTTCTTTACTTCTTTAACTGCAGACTCAAAGTGAGCTTCTTGTCACTCTTGAATTCAGTCAGCCAGAACCCAGTTCTCAACCCAGAGCAAGTGGTGTCCCTGTGTATCCTTCTGGCTTCTCCACCAAACTCTCTACCTCTGTCTTAGCCAGGCCGATTCTCTCTCTCTCACGCACCTGCGCGCGTGCACGCGCACACACACACATACACACACACACACACACACACACACACACACACACACACACACACACACACACACACACACACACACACACACACACACACACACACACACACACACACACTGTCTCTCTCTTATTCTTATCTGCACAGCACAACCTACAACCTTGGCAAATCAGTACTGAAATCCATCCTTTAAAGTGACAGTCCAAAAGGTCAGTATTATGGTCCATAATACTGTCATTTTGATATTCCAGACTGAAGCTTTTCCAGCACTAAGAATCTAAATGTCCATCATCAATCACCTCCTCTCCAAATCTGGTAAACTGAGCAGAACAAGAGCATTGAACCAGCAGTTGTCAGGTCTGTGAAGTCAGGTCATGAAGTTGGACAGCTCTTTCATATCTATTATCATTGTTTTGGATCTAAGAGAACATATTTACTATGAGTCAGAAGTCAAATCCAGCAGTGCTTAGAAAGTGAAGGAAAAAAAATCTCATCTCCTAACATCAACACAGGCATAACATTTTCAAAGATTGTGGAAAGAGAAACAGAGTTTACATTTTGTGGTTGCAGATCCTTCGTTAGTTATCAAACATTAATTCTGCTTATCATTGTACAGCTGCTACAAGCATGTACAGCTTGTGTGCTGCCCAATTAACCTGCAACCCCAGTATGTTTTGAACAGTGGGAGGAAACCAGAGCCCTCAGGGAAAGCCCACACAGATACAGAGAGAACATTAAAAACTCATTACAGACAACCTGGGAGTCAAACGCCAGTCCCGATCGCAGGTGCTCTAAAGGCATTGCATTAACTGCTATGTCAACCGTGCTGGCCGAACTCTAAGTTCTAATATTTTCCTGATGCACAATAACCTTCTAATTGACTGAACATATTCTTTTAGCCATTGTGCTTTCTTATGTTCTGGGCATTGCATCTCTTGAATATCTGGCCAAAGTGACATTCATCTGTGTCAGATTTACAAAGCAAGTTCAACATTCTTTTGGAATTACTGTGTCAAAGATCTTAACCTCAAAAACTGACATATTAATAACACGTATATTATGGGATGTAATTATGTCCATGAACAAGCATGGGAAACAGTTGAATAGACTACAAAACAAACTACAGGAAAAACCTTATTGTCAACTACTTGAGGAGTGAATCTGTGACAGATTTCAGTCTTTCACCTAGGTTGTGAAACTTAATAATGGGGCCTCAACTATGATCAAACAAAATTCTCTTGATTAGGAATTGTTCCCTTAATTTAAAAAATTAGACCCGAACCAATAAAGTTTGCAGAGGGTGATCAGGAATTTGTAGATCAATTTGGGTAACATCTATTGTCATCAAATTTCTAAAGTTAAGAAAAGTTAAGGTTAAGAATTATTATTAAGAGGGAGTTAGATTGTCATATTAGGGATTCAAGATGGATGCTCCCATTTGGTCGTGAATGAGTTCTATAGCTAATAAAGTATAGTTGTTTTAAAAGAACCCAATATTTATTACAAGAAATTACATGGTACCAGGAGTATTCATGGTATAAAGAATGGAAAAAAACAACAGGAGTGTGCAGAATGTGTATCAGTCATTAACAGTAGAGATATGGAGAGTATAAAAGTTCCTGACACATTATTAGACAAGGAACATCAACCACGAATGGTGGTTGTTCAAGCAACAATTTACACTATATCTGCAAGCCATTGGACTCAATGGCAAACTGGATGCACAGAAGATTGCACTGATATACCGTGGATGGACCTCAAGCACTAGAGGTTTTCAACACATTCGTTTTTGCCGAGGCAGAAGACCAGGGCAAGTTCAACAAGATTATCAAGATGTTTGATGAACACTGTTCACCAAAGAAAAATTAAATGTTCAAGAGATACATGTTTCGCATGCGCATGCAACTGCAGGCAGAGAACTTCGATACTTCCTTAATGGACTTAAAACTCAAAGCAAGAACGTGAAACTCAGGATCGCTGCAAGAATCAATGATCTGTAATCAAACTGTGTTCATAATCAGTGATAAGAAAATGAGAGAGAGGTTGCTATGAGAGACACCCTTACCTTAGATGGAGATATGCCATGCCAGTGAATTAGCCCTGCAGCACGTGAAAAAGTTCGATGAGAATGCAAAAGCCAGTGAAAACGAAGGCAACGCCATAGCCACAGTGTGTGACACAAATGAGACATAGGAAAAAAACAAAAAGGAGGGACATTCAGTAATAAATGATGTGGTACTTAACATGCACAAAAACAATGCCCAGCCTGTGGAAACACCTGTCATAAGTGCAAAGGGAAGATCATTATACAAAGCAATGTTTTTCCAAAGGGAAACAAAACAGAAGTGAAACTGTATGCACTATAGAAGAAACTGCTCTCAGTGATACACTTTTCATGGACAATGTAGTGCAGAAAAGCCAAGCACGAACAGAGTCAAGCAGGATAAGTGGACTATGTCATTGCATACAAATGGAGCAAATATTCCTTTCAAGCTGGTCACAGGGGCAAAGGACAATTTGATCTGTGAGCACGACATCAGGGCAATGAAGATGAAGCCATACATCCATACAAACCCTGTACAGCTCAAAGCCTGCAAAGGACAGGTCATTGATACAAAAGGAGTCCTTTTGTTTTGGCCTAGCCCAAAACATGGGACATGTATCTTTATCTTTGCTATATAAAGGACACTGTTTGACCTGCTGAGCTTCTCCAGCATTTTGTGTTTTTTACTTCAGTCGTGGTGTCAACAGAAATTTGTAATTTACTACTGTAAACTCTTTTTTAAATATTTTTTATTTAAAAATATTTGGAACGCTTCACGAATTTGCGTGTCATCCTTGCGCAGGGGCCATGCTAATCTTCTCTGTATCGTTCCGATTTTAGTATATGTGCTGCCGCAGTGAGCACACTACTGTAAACTCAAGGTGAAAGTTAAAGATAAAGAATGCCACCTCAGGTTTGCAGTAGTCACAGATGGACATGAATTACTGCTTGGCCATCAATAGGATGTAGCACATTAGCAGTGAAAATGTGTGGAACAGCATAGAGGAAATACTGGATCAATTTTCATCATCTTCAAGGGTTTGGAGTTCTTCCATTTACCTACAAGGTGCAGTTAGAGGACGCACAGGCAGTAGTACATTCCCCAAGGTGGGGTGCAGCCCCACTAAAAGAAAAGCTCAAGCAGGACCTTGACCGAATGACATCACTAGGGGTATAAAGAAAGTGGAGGAGCCTAGAGAATGGGTGTGTCAAATAGAAGAAGTGTGTGCATGGACCCAGAAGTCTTGAATGCCAATATAAAGAGAGAACATTATCAGATTTCAACCAGGGATGTTTTCACCGACATCCTTAACATTTCCCTGAGAAGCTCCATGGTTCCAACATGCTTCAAAGCCACCACCATTGTCCCCATGCCGAAGAAGTCACCTGTGTCCTGCCTCATTGACTAGTGCCCCATCGCACTCACATCCATCATCAAGAAGTCCTTCGAGAGCCTCATCATGGGGCACATTGAGCTCCTGTTGCCCCTGTCACTGGACCCTCTGCAGTTCGCATGTAGACCCAACTGCTCTATGGATGATGCCATCACCTAGCCATCACCTCCATCTAGCCCTCACCCACCTGGAAAACAAGGACTCGAATGATCAAATGCTGTTTATTTTCTTTAGTTCAGTATTCAACACATTCATACCACAGTACCAGATAAGGAAGTTGAACCTGATGAGTCCAAACACCTCCCTCTGCAATTGGATTTTTGACTTCTTGTTGGGGAGACCTTAGGCAGTCTGGATCGGTAACAGCACTTGTACGACCATCCCACTGAGCATGGGGGACCCCCAGCGCTGCGTGCTTAGTCCACTGCTGTTAACACACTGCTGACCCATGACTGTGCAGCTCAACACAGCTTGAACCACATCATCAAGTTTGCTGATGACACCGTGGTGGACCTAATCAGCAAGAATGATGTCAGCGTACAGAGATGAGGTGTGCAGTCAGTTGCTAACGGACTAATGCAGAACTAACAACCTGCATCTGACCATTAATAAAACAAAAGAGATGGCGGTCAACTTCAGGAGGATCTGGGGGGGGCCATGGACTGCTGACCATTGACGGCTCCACCTTGAAGTAGTCATGAGTATCAAGTTCCTTGGAGTGCTCTTGGCAGAGAATCTCACCTGATCCTTTAGCACCAGCTCCATAGCCAAGAAAGCCCAGCAGCACCTCTACTTCCTGCGAAGGCTGAAGAAAGTCCATTTCCCACCCCCCATCCTCACTAAATTCTATTCAGGATGCACCTGCATCACAGCCTGGTTTGGAAGCTGTACCACCTCAGTCCACAAGACCTTGCAGAGGATAGTGAAGTCAGCGGAAAAGATCATTGGAGGGCTCCCTTCCTACCATGATGGACGTCTACAACACTCAATGCAGGCAAAAGGCAATAAACATTGTTTGCCTCTGTGGCCATGACTCAGGTTGAGTTCTGTCAAAAGACCTCAAAGCAGTGTAGCCAGAGTTCAAAGCACTCTGAGGCTTCTGGACATTGTGGGTCGATCTCCAGCTTATCAGAGTTGTTCCATCATTGGAAAAAAAATTATTGTAAATAAAACTGATGCGCTATTAATAAATCAAAGACTAGAGTTACGGAACAATAGGCTTTTATTTACAATAAGCGAAGGTTATCCTGTGCTGTGACCCAGGCCTTCTGGGGAGGGGTTATGGTGTTGGAGCCTTTATACAGGGTCGAGAGGGAAGAGCCACAGGTCCAGCCATAGTATGGGGTGGATCCAGAAAATGAGTGTACAGCAGTTTGCCACACGTGTTGATATTGCTTTGTTTATCAGAATTTCTATATATGAACAAATTTCTTGTTGAAATTTTTCACTGAAATATAAGCTTTCGTTCATTGAATTTAATGTAGAAAGTACACAGAACATTCAAATGAAAGAACAGCAAAAAAGATTTATATTAAAGATTGTACAAGAGATTATATTGTTAGCAGACATCTTCACCCGAATTATGTTAGCATTCTTTTTAATTGTTGTAGAACGAGTCCTGCCCTATCCAATGTTCACTGGCTTTCTCTGGAACACAGCCCTTGTATGTATGTTCATTTTCTGAAGTGCTGAGACCACAGTGCAAGTGAAACGCAATGACATTGTACCAATAGCATATTCAAATAAACTGAAGACGTTGATAAATTTCAATCAGTGGCCATCACTGGAACAAAGCCCCAAACACAGCAACAAAGCTAGGTACCGTTAAGTATCAGGAACTGATCTGGATATACTTCTAATCACTGCTTTGAGTTTGATAAACTGAACACTTTGTCATGCACTTCATTTAAGCGTAGAGCTATAGAAAACAATGAGTTAAACAGTGGTTAAATTTCCTAGTCTTTTTTTAAAAAAATCTACATAAAGCATTTAAAATCATATTAGTCAACAAACTTATTAATTGAAAGCTTTGTCTGTTACCTCTTGGGTACATATTTTATCAGGTCCTGAAGACAGTATGTTGTTCATAACCAGAGTGCATTGTTTATAGCCCATTCAGCAGCCTGTTACAGTATCGGGGAGGTTAAGAAAGGTTTATTGCCCGATCATTGTGACCTACATTATTTTCATTTACAATATCATTTTAAGTTAATTGGAGTTGAAATATGAAGAGACATCTGACCTTATTCAGTGAAAACAAGATGAAGTAATTTCAGCCAGAACTATTGGAAGATAAGATTTAGAAAGAAAATTTAGGCATGAAAATAAAATGTTTGAATGTTCAATGATAAGAATCTTGTGTGACAATTCACTGTTGAGATGAAAGGATTCTAAAATGTAATTTTTTTACTACGCAGTTGGTCGTGTATTGCACAAGCCATCTCAGTGGTACAAATTGGGATTGCCAAATTTTCTGGGAAATATTCAACGTGAACAATGTTTTTATTAAAATACATTCACTTTCTGCAATAGTTGTAATGCAGAAGGACTCTTTGTCAAGTGATTTGCAACAAAAATGCATTTAACACAAATGTGTTATGGCTGGGAATGAGACTCGAGGTAGGCGCATCCAGCTCAAGGAAATCTCCGACCGGTTGTAGAACTTTCTCAAAAAGGTGTTGTACGCATTGGTACCACTGATATAGGTAGAAATGGGATGAGGTCCTGCAGTGTGAATATATGAAATTAAGCAAAAGGTTAAAAGGCATGAAATCGTGGGTTATACTCCCTTATGATAGTGAGTAGGGGTAGAAAGGTAGATGAATGTGTGATTGAGGTGCTACTGCAGGAGGAAGGGATTCAGATTTATGGTCCATTGAGGTCTTTTTGTCAGAGAAAACCAGTACGTGGGATGAGTTGCACTGGAATTTGACCAATATTCTGATGGGGAATTTGCTAAAGCTATTCAGAAGGATTTAACCTAGTCTGGACAGGACAGGCCCAAAAGTGGCAGCTGAGAAAGTTGATGTAAAAAAAGATTAAAGTAACAAAGTCCAGTTGACAGGAGAGGCAAGGGCAGGACAAGGACCAAGGAAGGATAGATAGACTAAACTGCAATATTTTAATGCAAGAAGCCTGGCAAGGGAAGTAAATGAATTCAGAGCATGTAGTTAACCCAATATTGCTGGAAAAACTCAGCAAGTCATGCAGCGATCGATAAGCAAAGATAAAGATGCATAAACAAAGATTTGGGGCTGACCCCGCCATTAAAGAATGAGCAAAGAGTAGGCAGGTTCCTGAATAAAATGGTGGGGGGGAAGGGAGGGGCCGAGACCCATAAGCAAGAGGTCATAGATGGACATGGGTGGGAAGGCACAAGAGAAAAAAAGCTGGAAAGTGATGGGAGAAAGGGATAGCTCTCTGAATGGAGAGCTGGAGGAAAGGAGACAGAGGGAAGGGGAAGGGAGGGAAACAGGGAGTGCTCTAATGGAAGCCGGAGAAATTTATGTTAATGCCACCCTGTTGGAGAGTGTCTAGACTGAATATTACCCAATTTATGAGTGGCCTTAGTTTGGCAATGCATGAGCATTGTCAGCATGGTAGTGGGGCATGGTTGTGGGGTATGGTAGTGGGGCATGGTAGTCAGGCATGGTAGTCGGGCATGGTAGTGGGGCATGGTAGTCAGGCATGGTAGTTGGGCATGGTAGTGGGTGTAAGTATTTGGAAAGGCAGATTTTATTAAATGATTGCAGAAGGAGGTGGGGGGGGGAGGGGTGCCCTTTGCACAGTTTTTTTGCAAGTGGCTGAAATGTCACAGATCACTGTGATCAGATACCATAATTCTACAGGATTGGGCTGCAAATTTGAGTCCAAAATTGGGGGAAAGATTCATTTTCATGGCACTTGAAATGAACTCGCAGAGGTTGATTGAGAAAGGGACGTAAAAGGAAGAGAAAAAGGGGCTATGTCATATCATAGGCAGATAAAGGTAAAGGAAAATCCTTTGAGATTCTGTAAATATATTAAGAGCAAAAGAGTAACTGGAGAGAGAATAGGTTCCAAAAGGATCAAGGTAGTTTTCAATGTGTGGAGCCACAAAAGATGGGCAAAAACTTAATCAATTTATTTCTTATCTGTATTCACTGTAAAAAGATAATTGAAACAAAGGAATTCAGGGAAAAATGGTGATGTTCTGAAACATACTAATATGTATATAGAGGACATGTTGGGATCCTTGATGCATATAAAGTTGGATAATTTCCAGGTGCCTAAGATGATAAGATATAGGAGGAAAATAGGCCATTCAGCCCATTAAATCTACCTGCCACTCAATCATGGACTGATCCATTTTCCAACTCAGCCCCACTCCCTGGCCTTTCCCCATAACCTGGATAATCAAGAACCTGCCTTAAATACACTCAACAAATACGCCTTCACAACCGCCTATGGCAACAAATTCTCTAGATTCTCCATCCTCTGGCGAAGGAAATTCCTAGCATCTCTGTTTTAAGTGGATGCCCTTCAATCCTGAAGTTGTGCTCTCTTGTCCTAGACTCTCCCACCACAGGAAGCAACTCAGACTATGGCTTTCAACATTCAAAATGCTTCAGTAAGATCCCGCTAAATTCCATCGAGCCCAGGTCCAGAACTGTCAAACATTCCACATATGATAACCCTTTCATTCCGGGAATCATCCCTGTGAATCTCCTCTCAATCCTATTTAACATCTGCACATCCTTTCTTAAATGAGGAGCCCAAAACTGGTCACAGTCCTCCACATGAGGTGTCACTGGTGCTTTAGAAAGCCTCAACATCACATCCATGCTCTTATAGTCTATTCTTCTTGAAATGCAGGGGTGCAGGGCTAATTTTTTAGGTGCTGAAGTTCACCTAAAACGGCGACAAGGAGTTGCCGGAGCCACCCTTCTGAGGTGCTGGAACGGCGCTCTGGTGAGCTCCAGTGGCACTGCACCCCTGCTGAAATGAATGCCAGAATTACATTTGCCTTCTTTACCACCATCTAAGCCTGCAAGTTTAGCTTCAGGGTATCCCTTTGCATCTGGGATTTTTTAAATATTCTTCCCATTTACAAAATAGTCTGCCTATTTATTTCTTCTACCCAAATGCATGACCATACACTTTCCAACATCTTATTTCATTTGCCACTTCCCTCCCCATTCTCCTAATTTCTCTAAGTCCTTCTGCAACCTCCCTGTTTCCTCAACACTACTTGCTTTTCCACTTAGATTCGTATTATCTGCAAACTTGGCCACAAACCCATTCATTCCATCATCCAAGTCTTTAACGTACAACATATAAAGTAGCAGTCCCAACACCGACACCCTAGCAACTGGCAGCCAACCAGAATATGATCCCTGTATTCCGATTCCCTGCTTCCTCCCAATCAGCCAATGCTGTACCCACACTAGTATGTTTCCTGTTACACTATGGGGTCTTATCTCATTAAGTAACTTCATGTCAAAGGCCTTTTGAAAATCCAAATACACAACATCCAGTTCATCTCCTTTATCTAGCCTGCTTGTCGTGTCTTTCCTAACTTTGTAAACTCACTTTACACAACCTCTACCCCACTCTTGCATATGTTCATGGTACCAATATGTACCATGACTTCTGGCTGCTCACCCTCCCCTATAAGAATATTCTGCAAACACTCAGAGACATCCTGGACCCAAGCACATGTGAGGCAGCGCACTATCCTGGAGCCTCTTTTGTCGTCACAGTATCTCCTATCTATTCCCCTAACTGTCAAGTCCCGATGACTATCACTCTGCCTGACTTTGCCCTTACCTTTGAAGGTCAGAGTCAACCACAGTTCTATTGGTCTGCATGCTGCCTTGCCCATATAGGACTTTCCTATATCACTATACTTGTTGCTGAGGGTAATGGCATCTCTTGGTCTTCACCCATCTACTAGCTGAATCCTGCGTCCTCTGGTTGTAATCACCTGCTCGAATGTCTTATCGATGACTTGCTCAGCCTCCTGGGTCATGCTCAGTTCATCCAACTCCAGCTCCAGTTCCTTAATATAGCCTTTTAGGAGCTGGACATGGCCACAGGTGAAGTCATCAGGGAAACCATAATATTCCATGAATTCCCACATCCTCCAGGAGGAGCATTCAACTGCCATCTCTCCTGCATAGACTAAATCAGCATTCATGAAAGGAAAAACTTAACCTCACTTGGTTCTTTGGCCTCAGCCCTCTTGAGCCAATGCCTCAACCCACTCTAAAACTGGGCCACTCACACAACAGGTTGAGCTCCCCTTCCCTTTCATTGGCCAAAGCTAATTAATCCAAAGGAAAAAAAAATTAAACAAGCACCTATCTTTCCCCATGCTTTCTAATAGCTTCTTTTCTCATTCTGAGCAAATGTATCCAAGGAAATTGTGGGAAGCAAGAGAAGAAATTGGTAGGGCCCTGGCAAAGATTTTTTCGGTCTTCCTTAGGCACATGTGAGGTACCAGAAGGACTATTAGGACAGCCAGTGAACAATAGGGTGAGCCTCACATGGGAAAGTTATTGAAAGGACTTAGATACAGGATCAACTTGCGTTTGGAAAGGCAAGGACTAACTAGGGCTAGTTAACATGGTTTATGTGTGGGCAATTGTGCCACATGAACTTGGTGCAGGGTGAACTACCCCATTGGATATAAAATCAACTTGGTGAGGGGAGGAAGAGGGTCTCAGTTTGAAGCCTGAATCCTGGGATGTGCTGCACGGATTGGTGTTATGTCCATCGTTGTTTGTTATGCATATTAATGATTTGCTGAGCAGATTAGATGTTGCAGGTAACACCGACATTGGTGATGTGGTGCACAGTAAAGAAGATTGTCCAAGTTTACAACGGTCAAAGTGGGCAAAGGAACGACAGTCAAAATTTAACTTAGACTGGTGCAAAGTGTTGCATTTTGAGAAGCAAAATCAGGACAGAACCAACACAGGGAATAGTAAGTCCCTGAAGATTGTTGTTGAACTAGTTCGCTAAAAATGGTGACACAAGGTGGTGAAGAGGGAGCATGGCATGCTTGCCTTCAACAAATGGGGTTAGAGAATATGAAAGTTGGGGCATCACATTTCAGCTGAACAAGACATTGATAAAACCACACCTGGAATAATGTGCACAATTCTGATTGCCATGTCACAGTATGGATGTGATTAATCTAGAGAGGATGCAGTATTGACTCTCAAGGATGATGCTGGGTTTGGGGGGCTTAAGTTAAAATGAGAACATGAATAGAGTGGGACTATTTTCCCTGGAGCGAAGGAGGTTGAGGGGTGACCTGATAGAGCTTTATAATATCATGAGAACATTGATTAAGCAGGTGGATATTGTTATTTTTCCCCCTGGATAAAGGAAATCTCGAGTGAATAGATTTAAGATAAGAGAGGGAAATATTAAAGGGATCTGAGTTGTAAATTTTTCCACACGGTAGTAGATATATGAAACAAACTGGTATAGGATGTAGGACCATAGAACATTGCAGCACAGAAACAGGCCCTTCAGCCCTTCTAGTCTGTGCAAAACTATTTTTTTTTCACTTGGTCCCACTAACATAGCCCTCCATACCCCTCCCATCCATGTACCATTCTTAAATGCTAAAACTGAGCCCGCATTCACAACTTCAGCTGACAGCTCATCCACACTCTCACCACTCTCTGTATGAAATAGTTTCCACTAATATTCCCCCTAAACTTCTTCCCTTTCACTCTTAACCCATGTCCTCTGCTTTGCATCTCTCCTATCCTCAGTGGAAAAAGCCTATCTACATTTACACTGTCTATCTCCCTCATAATGTTAAAGATCTCAATCAAATCTCCCTTCATTCTTCTACACTCCAGGCAATAAAGTCCTAACCTGTTTAATCTTTCCTGGTAACTCAGTTCCTGATGTCCAGGCAACATCCTAGTAAATCTTCTCTGCACTCTTCCTAGCTTATTGATATCTTTCCTGCAGTTTTGGCCTCAAATGTTTTATGCAACTTTACCATAACATCCCAACTCATATATTAAATACTTTGATTTATGAAGGTAAATATGCCAAAAGCTTTCTTTATAACCCTACCTACCTGTGATGCCACTTTCAGGGAATTATTTATCTGTACCTGTGGCAGAAGAGAAAACACTTTCAATGTTTAAAAGAGTAGTAAAGGGTTTGAGGGATACGAGTCAAATGCAGGCAATTGGAATTTGCTCAGGAAGGCACCTTAGTCTGCATGGATGAGTTAGGCTGATGGACTTGTTTTGTGCTGCGCTGTTCTACAACTCTATTCCATGATAAAACCAGGATGTTATGAGTCATCAAAAATGAAGCAAACTAAACAGGATTGTTTTTAGAAATCAGGAATGACTCATGGCTTGAAGGTGGTATGAAATTGAAGAAAATTTGAAATGAGGTTTTAATTAGACAACTGACCTCTTCTTCTGTTGAATTGTGCTTTGAATGAGAAATTCCCAGTTGAGTCACATAGCATGGAAACAGATCCTATTCACAGTGACTCTCGGGCATCCATATCAGTCACATCTCCTCACACTTGGGCCATTATCTTTCTTAACCCGGTGATTTAAGTGCTTGTCCAGACAAATACTGGCGGTATGTTCCAGGAACTCACTACACTCTGGGAGTACAATTCTAAATCCCATACTCCTTATCCCAAATCTTCATCCTCCAGTTTTATTTGCCTCTGTTTTCTGCTGTCTAGCTTTCCTATATCCATCATAATCCTCTCTGTGGCACTATCAAGTCTTTCCTTTTATGTGGTGACATCTACACACTTAACTCCAGCAGAGGTCTGACTGCATAAACTCCCTCCTCTTGTATTAATTGCTCAAAATTAATGAAGGCCATCATCCCATACGCCTTTTTAACCATGTTATCTACCAATGCCATCTTTAAGTATGAGTGTGCTTGCACACAAATCCCTCTGGTCCTCAGTACTCCCAAGGTCCTTGCCTTTCATGGTGGATGCCCTGGTCTTATTTATACTCTCGATGGAGATGTGGGGGGGCTGGTAGTCATGGTGGGGAGCTGGCTGATGGAGGACCTCAGTTTTCTTCAGGCTGACTTCCAGGCCAAACATTTTGGCAGTTTCCGCAAAGCAGGACGTCAAGCGCTGAAGAGCTGGCTCTGAATGGGCAACTAAAGCGGCATCATCTGCAAAGAGTAGTTCACGGGCACACAAAACTCAAAACGGTCAACCAGTTTACCTATCTCGGCTGCACCATTTCATCAGATGCAAGGATCGACAATGAGATAGACAACAGACTCGCCAAGGCAAATAGCGCCTTTGGAAGACTACACAAAAGAGTCTGGAAAAACAACCAACTGAAAAACTTCACAAAGATAAGCGTATACAGAGCCGTTGTCATACCCACACTCCTGTTCGGCTCCGAATCATGGGTCCTCTACCGGCACCACCTACGGCTCCTAGAACGCTTCCACCAGCGTTGTCTCCGCTCCATCCTCAACATCCATTGGAGCGCTTTCATCCCTAACGTCGAAGTACTCAAGATGGCAGAGGTCGACAGCATCGAGTCCACGCTGCTGAAGATCCAGCTGCGCTGGGTGGGTCACGTCTCCAGAATGGAGGACCATCGCCTTCCCAAGATCGTGTTATATGGCGAGCTCTCCACTGGCCACCGTGACAGAGATGCACCAAAGAAAAGGTACAAGGACTGCCTAAAGAAATCTCTTGGTGCCTGCCACATTGACCACCGCCAGTGGGCTGATAACGCCTCAAACCGTGCATCTTGGCGCCTCACAGTTTGGCGGGCAGCAACCTCCTTTGAAGAAGACCGCAGAGCCCACCTCACTGACAAAAGGCAAAGGAGGAAAAACCCAACACCCAACCCCAACCAACCAATTTTCCCTTGCAACCGCTGCAATCGTGTCTGCCTGTCCCGCATCGGACTTGTCAGCCACAAACGAGCCTGCAGCTGACGTGGACTTTTTACCCCCTCCATAAATCTTCGTCCGCGAAGCCAAGCCAAAGAAGAAGAAGAAAAAAAGAAAGAAGATTTATACTCTCAAAACGTATCATCTCACATTAATCAAGATAAGTTCCATCTGTCATTTTCCAATCTGTTCCACCAACAGATTTATATTTATGTGGATGGAGAACCATGAATGGCATTGAATGCAGTCTTGCTGCCAATGCACATCTTTGAATAAAAGCAATCAGATTCATAAGTTCTCATCATTCAGTAAGATGGTGCAATTATTTCATCCCACCAACGGACCTTTGGTCCTTTAGTTGCAATCCACTTACATCAATGTTCCGAAATGCTGGAGTGACTCAGCCGGTCATTTCAACATCCATAAAAAGCAGAGATATATTACTGACATTTTGGGCCTGAGCCCTTCTTCAAGGAATAAGCAGAGTGAACCAGAAGCAGGAAATCTCAGAATTTAGACAGTGCCAGCCCGGGGAGGAATCCTGACCAACAAAAGGTGATCATTGGAGACGATAAAGGACGAGGTAAGAATTTATCATGTTTGTGCAAAAGTAGATGGGGAAAGGAAAGTCAGAGCTGAGGGAAAGTGATGGGGAAGAAGTGGGAGGGTGATGGGATGTTTTAATGAAAGCCAGAGAAGTTGATATTAATGCCATCTAGTTGGAGGGGGCCCAGTTGGATGATGAGTGTTGCTCCTCCAATTTGTAGGTGAGCTCAGTCTAGGACCACCAACGGACACGTCAGCAAGGGAATGGAATGGTGAATTGAAATGGGTGGCAACATATGTGAAGCAATATTTCACTTGTGAATCTGCAGTGGTCATCGACTGCATCCGGTCCTCCCATTGTGGTCCTCTCTACATCGGAGAGACTGGACTGGGAGACTGGGAGATAATTTTGTTGGGCATCTCAGCTTTGTCTGTGTTAATAGCGTAGATCTCCCAGTGGTCGCCCATTTCAATTCCCCATCCCGTTCCCTTGTTGACATGTCTGTCCACGGTCTCATGCACTGCCAAACTGAGTCCACCCGCAAATTGGAGAAACAGCACCTTATCTTCCAACTGGATGGCATTAATATCGACTTTCCTGGCTTTCATTAAAACATCCCCCATTCACCTCCCCCCGTCGCCTTCCCCCAGCTCTGTCTCTCCCTTTCCTGTCTTCCTTTGCACAAACATGATAAATTCTTACCTCATCGCTCGTCATATCCTTTTGTTGGGCTGGACTCCTTCCCCAGCCGGCACTGTCTGAATTCTGAGACTCTCTCAGATTTCCTGCTTCTTGCTTATTCTGCTTATTTCTTGAAGAAGGACTCAGGCCCGAAATGTTGGTAATATACCTTTGTCTCCTATGGACACTGAAAAGACCACCTGAGTTCCTTTGGCATTTCAGTGTTTTTATTTCAATCATGGCACCTGCAGACTTTCGTGTTTCACTCATATTATCATTCGCCTGCTTTGGCATATCTTTTTGCAATTTCTATGAAATTCTCTGAAATTTACTTATAATTTACTTATAATCCCGGATGTGTAATCATATTTCTGTTACTTTTTAAACCAAAACATGCTTTCTGCTCGGATATTCTCTCTCAAATGCTGCACTATTCTTTTAATTAAAAGTGCAACCCCTTTTCATTCCATCCTTTCTTCACCTTTCCCTATCTTTGCTGAACACCTTGGATCCAGAAATAATTAAAACTTATTCCTATCAATCTATAACTAAATCTGTCATTGCCAGGGAATCATAATGCCACATGGCCAATTCTGGCTTCATCTTATTAACTCTTTTTAAAGCATTGACCTGCATGCAGTATAAACATTCCTCAGACCTTCTTGAACTTAGTCTGGTCCCACTTAAATACTTCCTAAATCTTGTGCCAAATTAGTTCAAACTTCCCCAAAGCAGAGGTGTGGCCATGCGAAGGACTTGGACATGCTTTGGTTGAGCTCGCTGTGAAGATGATGTAAAAGGCAGTTAAAATCTCAAAATCAAGAATTTTTCACCAAAAATGGATAAAGCAAGTGCCAAGAGTTGCTTTCTAGATGCATTAATTAAAAGAAATTAACTTAACAAATATTATCACCAGAGTATCTATTCTTAATAAAACCAGCTTGATTTGCATGAATCCAATTGTAGCAAAAATGTAACCAATCTATTGGCTAAAACCTTAGCTACTATTTTATAATCAACATTCAATAATGAAATCGGCCTATAGGAACCAACTTTAAGTGGGTTTCTATCATTTTTTGGAAAAACAGTAATTAATGCTTAAGAAAAAGATTCCAGAAAACAACCCAACACATCCATAAATACAGGAAGCAATAGATCCTAACATTCTTTATAAAACTCCAAAGTAAATCCATCTTTGCTTGGTGATTTCCCTCCTGGCATAGCCAATAAAGCTTCTTTAACCAACCAACCAATGATAGTGGGGGGGGGGGGGGGGGAAGTAGAGGCTAGTGGGGGGAGGTTGGGAGGGAGGGAAGTGTATGGGGGGAAGATTTCTGTATTGTATACTTTAACATTTGTAAATTTAAAAAAATCTGAATAAATGAAATTTTTAAAAAAGCAAGTGCCAAGAGAGCAAGGCAGCAAAAAAAAACAAAGCCGAAGAAGTTTCTACTCAGCCGGGAACATAGAGTGAAGGTCCAAAAGGGAGTGGCCTCGGGACTGGCGGATCCCATCAGAGCTGGGGCGTCAGAACAAAAACTAAATATTATCCTTGAGAAAATGTAAAATCTGAGTAATTGATTTGCAGGCATCGAAACTGTAATGAGAAACATGTCTGAGCGGATGACTGAAATTAAAGAAATCATTGAGAATTTAATGCAAAGGAGGAGAATGGTGCCAGGAGAGGAGTATCTATAAAAGATGGCACTAACAGGAGGGGTTCTTCTTCCTCAAAAGATTCCATGGGCTTTTTTTTTACAGGATTTGGGAGTTTCCTGTTTATGTCACCGTCAGGACAGGGTGGTTGTATGTGTTTTTTAAAGGGAAGAGATCACTATTATTTAAACAATCGAAGAAGTTTTATAGTTAAACAATACGTTTAAAAATTGGCATGGATAGAACATTAAAATGTATTAGTTTTAACATTAATGGGATGAACAGGCTGTTGAAAAGGAAGTGGCTCTTGGCACACCAAAAAAAAATTAAAGGCAGACGTGGTCTTTCTACAAGAAATGCATCTTACCAAATTGGAACAAGCTAAATTAGAAAGAGGATGGGTGGGGCAAGTAATATTGCTCAAAAGCAAGAGGAGTAGTGGTTTTAATTAATAAATCTTGGTCATTTATGAATATTTATGTGCCAAATTATGACGATGAAGCCTTTTATCTTTTTTTAAAAACAGGAAAGGGAAGATAAAATACGCTGTTTGGGGGAGATTTTAATTTCTGTTCAGGCCCAAATTGTCAACTGTCTTTTACTTCCCAGAGATGCTGTGCAACCAGCTGAATTTCTCTAGTACCCTCGAGAATTGCACAGAATCCCTACCTGTCTGTGTTTTGCAATCTGCGCCATGACCACCCTTTGAAATCTGCTGTCCATTAAACACTCAGCCTCAGAGCTAGAGGACAGTGATGTCAATCGTTAGTCATGGTGCAGGAGGGAGCTTGAGCTCCTCCGGCTGATGACATTTTACTGCACCTGGGGCTGTCAAAGACACAGGAGCTCCCACATGGTGCAAGACATGCATTGGGAGGTGCCCTTGCCATCCACTTTGCCACCAGGTTGTGGAAGGAGATAAATGAACAAATGAGAAAGATCCCAAGATGATCCTCAGGAATGTTATCGGTATGGGGGAAGCATCGCTGCTGTTCCTGGCCACGAATAATGACACTGTGGTGATTAAAAGGCCCAAAACGTTAGTTACCTTTAACTTCCTCGGATGCAACATGACTTGTTGAATTTCTCCGGCACATTTCTGTGTGACTCTGTGGAGGTGACTGCTTACCAAACCATAGAAACTTTGTAAAACTGGACTGAATCACGGTCCAATCTGCTTTGCCCAGACCTGAGTACTAGCTATGTACTTCAGTTCGGGATTAAGTGGGTGACTTTTACGCTATTTTCCAAATTTAAAGGGAGAGCAATCGGACATTTCCACCTGTTCTTATTTGCATCTCATTCGCTGTCCTTCAGCCTGTATCTTTGCTACCAGCTGAATTCTCTTTCTCAGTACATTAAACATTAAAAATCTAATTACATAATCAAATTTGCAAGTGCTTGTTAATAAATTTATCTCAAACAGATGCTTTCAATTTTATAATTAGGATATAAATATTACATAAATTTCTCTCGCAGTCTACAAGATACTGTATTACTGTTCATAAAGTACAATTTCTGTTAGAACCATAGAAAACTACAACACAGAAAACAGGCCATTCGGCCGTTCTCATCTGTGCCAGTACATCATTCTGCTAGTCCCACCAACCTGCTTCCATTCCATAAACCTCCAGTCCTCTCCCTTCCATGTATCTGTCCAATTTATTCTTAAAATTAAGAGTGAGCCCACATTTACCACATCATATGGCAGCTTGTTCCAAACTCCCACCACCCACAGAATGAAGAAGTTTCCCCTTAATGTTCCCTCTAAACCTTCCACCTTTCACCCTAAAGCCATGACCTCTTGTATTTAACTCTCCTAATCTAAGTTGAAAGAGCCTACTTGCATTTACTCTGTCTATACCTCTCATGATTTTGTAAACCTCTATCAAACCTCCCCTCATTCTTCTACACTTTAAGGATTAAGTCCCAACCTGTTTAATCTTTCCCTGTAAGACCTGGCAACATCCTTGTAAATATTCTCTGCACATTTTTCTCTTTTCTGGTTAAATTCAGTTTTATTCCTTCAGTCAGAATCTTTCAAGGAGAATTTTTATTATCTCATAGATGTCAGTGCATTTAGTAAAAATTGGTTGGTTTGCTGATTTTTTATCCTTTGACACATCTGCCATGAATTTTGCAAGCAAATTTACAGTCCCGTACCATCTTGGTATCAGAACTGCTCTGCCCAAGACCTGCAGAGAATTGTGAACACCATCACACAAACCAACCTTCCCTTTATCAATTCTGTCTACACCTCCCATCATCTTGGGAAACCGGCCAATTGTAAAATTATTTAACTTTGCCTACCATAAGGGAGACAGAGAGTCGCCACTTTGTACAGCACTCCTCACAGAAATGAGGCCCCAGCGAGGAACAAACTTGCGACCCTTGGTTGACAGAAGCAGTGCTCTAACCCACTGAGCTTTCGGAGCCTTAAAGGACCCCTCCAACCTTGGTCACCTGCTCTGGACCTCCTTCCTGTCATGTCGTGCCACCAGATTCAAGGATAGTTTCTTTCCTGCTGTTATCAGGCTCTTGAAAGGATTTCCCTCTTGGAAAAGATGAAGCCTTGCACTGTTTGATTGTTCTTTGACTTTTTAATACCTTTGTTTTATTGTAACCCTGTCATCGGCACAATTGCTCTATTCTTCCACAACCTGCTGATCTATGAATAGGTCAAATTGCCTAAATGGCGTGCAAAATAAAGCTTTTGACTGCATCTTGGCACACGAGACAACACAAAGTTCAAATTCAAATTCATCCACATTGTCACTGGTTTATGAAATTTATATACAACTTACCGTAGAGAATAGTAATGAGAGAAACTGGCATGACTAAAATCCCGACCAGCATGTCAGCAACGGCCAGTGACATTAAGAAGTAGTTTGTGGCGTTCTGCAGCTTCTTCTCCAGGGAGACTGCCAGGATCACTAATATGTTGCCTCCCACAGTCAGCACAATGATCACCAGAATTAGCAAAGCTGGCCAGTTCTTTCTCGAGATGGTTGTGTGCAAGATGTCCTCCAGATCTGAGACATTAAGTACTTCCCCTGTGACCAAGCTCTGGTTCAGGACATAAGAACTATTGATGTTCCTGGCCATCAGAACACTGTGAAGAGTAAGATCTAAAGACACAGAACTATAGCAGAGACAGTCAATTTTTAAGAACTTATCTTAAACAATATTGAAAGTGCATTGTTCTTTACTATTATGCAATGCCTCTATTAAAGGGAAGAGAGCTTCAATTAGTCCAGGAACACAGGAGTTATCCATCTGCTACCTTGTAAGCATTTAGTTGAAAAATCTAATGCTTTAAGTCATCCAATGTTTTTCTCACACTAGCAGAATGAGCAATTGGGGTTCTCAAAGTTCACAATTTGGCTACCTGATTAAAACGTTTGTTCATCCTGCTTCATATGCCTTGTAGTAGCAGCCAGAACATCAACACAAATGTTTGCAAACTCCTCACAGTTCATGAGATGGTTTCTTGGTCTCATCTTTTCTTCCATCCTTTTCAGTTTCTTTGCTGCTTTCTCTCCACCCCCCTCCCCCACCCCCCAGGGGCTGAGGTTTCCTTTGGGTTTCTGCAGGATTTTTATTCTCTGATCAAGATGTGCTCTTCTTGGAGTTGACTGGTTCCATTTCTGAAATTACATTGAGAAGGATATTACAATTTTAGTCTCGATGCATGCAGATACACACACACACACACACACACACACACACACACACACACACACACACACACACACATGCATGCACATACACACGCGCGTGCACACACACTCACACACACGCGCGCACACACACACATTCACACACACTCACGCACGCACACAGACAAACACACATACACGCACATACACGCACATACATGCACACACATACATGCACACATGCACACACAGGCACACACACACACATGCACATACACACAGATCCACAAACATGCATACACATGCATGTGTGCACACACAAACACATGCACATACACATACACACATGCACACACTGGTGCACACACCGAGACTCATGCACACATACACACACACACACACACAAACAGACATGCACACACACACAGACACACATGTATGCACGCGCACACATGTGAGCACACACACACATGCGTGCCCACACAGAGAAATGTGCATGCATGTACACACATCCCCACAAATGCACACACACATGCACACAGAAGCGCGCACACAGACACAGATAGACACACACACAGACATGCATGCGTGCGCACACACAGAGACACACACGCGCATGCACGCGCACACACCACACACACACACACACACACACACACACACACACACACACACACACACACACACACACACACACACACACACGCACGCGTGCATAAAATTTGTATGATTTCAAAAAGTCTTAGTATTCCTACCTGGTTTCAATGTTCAATGAATCTTGGTTCATTTCCTGGGAACATGAAAGAAATATATTTACTCCCTACGTAAGTCCACCCATACAAACACACTCATTTATTTTAGTTGCTTTTGAAGTCCTAGTTTCAGCAAACTGCAGAACAGCTCATTGATTTATTGCAATTTCTCCCCAAACTATTATCACAGATAGGAAAACAATTTATTAAAGCTTCAATTCGGAGTTATTTTCCACCGCTATTATCCTTGCAATTATCTTTTCTTTTAGTTCATTAACTGCTGCTACATCCATCACTACCCCTCGCATAACAGGGAGCATTAACTCGGTATGTTCCAAATTACTCAACGTAATGTGCTTTAATTAGGTAGAAAGCTTATGGTGCATTCTTTATTTTTAGCAATTCTCTATTACTAATTGAGACTCAGACAAGATGGATGACAATCATCAACAGGATTCTTCATCCCTTAGCTATCTGAAATTGAAAATTGCTTCAAGATATTAATATGACGGTATTGATAGCTTACCTGTGAATATAAATTCAAAAGAGGGAGAAGGTGTAGCCCTCTATTGAACAAGATGGGAATTTGCAGGGCCAAGATCAACGTGATTATCTTGAATTATGTCAGAGGACTGAAGGGGTGCATGGTCCACTCCTACAGATCTGTGCGCAGATGCATCGAGCCTAAATTTCTCCTGCTTAGTCATGGAGTGAGAGTAGGAGGGGCACTGAAACATAAAGGATAGTGTTAGATATCAACTACAACCTTGAAAGAAGTGCAGTTTAAAAACCTGGTGAGTTAAAACAAAACCAAAAGCAATTCGGTGAGATAAAGAACAAGGATCCACAGAAACTTGACTAATCTGTAGGATCTACTAGTAAAGTTTAAAAGACATTCAGACAGATAATTGGATAGGAATTGTTTAGAACAGTAGTTTTCAAACTGCCCCCTAAACTCACTTTCCACTTTAAGTAAGCCATCGGTGCTCTGTGATTAGAAAGGAATTGCTTAAGGTGGGATGAGAATGGGGGAATATGGTTGTGAATCACTGCTCTAGACCCAATTGTTACTGAAGTATTTTGCTTGAGAAAAATTGTCATTGGCCGATTTCCTTTGGAGCTATGAAATTGTGCGCATAATGAGGGACGATTAAAACAGTGGGTTTCAAACTTTTTCTTTCCACTCACATACCACTTTAAGTAATCCCTTACTAATCACAGAGCACGATGGCATATGGAATACTTAAGGTGGAATGTAAGTTTAGGGGGAAGTTTGAAAATCACTGGTTTAGAAAGATAGGGCCAAATGCAAATTATTTTATTCCTTCACAGTACGTGGGTTTGAACCGCTGGAGTCCTTGTGGTCAGGGTGGCGTATGGCTTGGAGGGCAATTTCCACATGGTGGTTTTCACCTGCTTTTGCTGCCCATGTCCATTTAGCTGAGAGAGATTTGAAAGGTGCTGTCTAAGTAGTGAACCCTGAAGATGGTGCAAAATGCTGCAGTGATGTGTCGGGATGGTGTGCTGAGTGGCTATTGATCGAGTGCCTATCAAGTGGCCTGCTGTGCCCTGCATGGTGTGGAGCTTCTGAGTGTTGTGGACGCTGTCCTCATGCAGGTGTTCCATCACACTCCTGACGAGCCTTTGAGGAGTTAGGAGGTGGGTTATTTGCTGCAGGACTCCTAGCCTTGGACATGTTCTAGTAGCCACATCCAGGATGTGGCTGCACCAGTTCAGTTTTTGATCAATGGCATTGATATTGATGGGGAGGGATTCAGGCGATAGTAAAATGCTAATGAGTGTCAGCAGGCTTTCCTCTTGGTGGACCATCATCCCTGGCATGAATTTTCCTTGCCACCTATCAGCCCAGGCTTCAACATGGTCCAGGTCTTGCTGCATTTGGTGTGGACTGCTTCACCATCTGGGAGCCTCCTCTTGCTCAGGTAGGCAACTTGGTCGGTATGAATGAGTTGGGCCGCAGGGCCTATTGCCCTGCTGTATGACCCAATGTCTGAATGACAGACAGAATGCTGACATTAACTCTCAGAGCTGGAAGATATGTTGAGGAGGAAGTACAGTAGGTGTAAAGTGACAGGTGTAGGTGGGTCAATGATCATCTATTGTAGCGTGTGTACTAATGTGAAGTGTGGAAAGAAGGACACACACACGCACACACACGCACACACACGCACACACACACACACGCACGCACGCACGCACGCACGCACACACGCACACACACATGCACACACACACACACACACACACACACACACACACACACACACACACACACACACACACACACACACACACACACACACACACACACACACATAAGGAGTCCAAGGTGAAGATTGGTTTATTTCACTGGCAGCTCTGCTTATATTCTCTCCCCTCTGCTGATTTCAGGAGTGATGTAATAGCAGCGCCGGCCTCAGATTGGTCAGCGTTCCCACCATTGCCCATTGTTTTCTGCCATATGGGTCGTCACCTGGGATGAAGGTCATTGGCCCCCACAGGGTCTGCGCGGTTGCCGCGTTCGTCGGCCATCTTGTGTACCGGGTCACATCCCGGTTAGCTAGAGTATTGTAAGAAAAACACAAAAATGCTGGAGGAACTCAGCAGGACGCACAGTGTCTGGAGGAGGTAAAGATATATCACCAATGTGTGTTTTTAGACATACAGCTCGGTAACAGGCCATTTCAACACACATCCGTGCTGCCCAATTTACACCCAATTAACCTACCACCCCCTCCCCCTCCCCATTGTACATTTTTTGAAGGGTGGGAGGAAACTGGAGTCTCTGGGAAAAACCCAGGCAGATACAGGGAGAACGTACAAACTCCTTACAGACAGCGCAGGATCCAAACCCTGGTCCTGATTGCTGGCAGTGTAAATGCGTCCCGCTAACCAGTATGCCAACTAATGCTTCAGGCCTAAAGCCTTCTTCAAGGTATGGGAAAAAGCAGGCAGGTGCCTACATAAGAGGACTGAGGGAGGAGGGAAGAAAGGCAGGGGGAGGAGCACAGGCTTATGGGAAAAAGGCCAAAGTTGTAAATGAATAGGAGGACAGGAGCAAAAAGGTGAGAATTATTCAGAGGAGAGGGATTGAGAAAGGGAGAGAGAGAGAGAGAGAGAGAGAGAGAGAGAGAGAGAGAGTGAGAGAGAGAGAGAGAGAGAGAGAGAGAGTAAGAGAGCGAGAACGTGCTGGACGGAGGGTGGGGGTGGCAGCTGACAGAAACCAGAAAAGTTGATGTTAATGCCGTCTGGTTGGAGGGTGTCCAGACATAATCTGAGGTGTTGTTCCTCAAATTTTCGAGTTGTCTCAGTCCAGCAGTAAGACCATGGGCAGACACGTCAGCAGGAGAATGGGGGTGCGGGGAGGAATTGAAAAGGGTTGCTACTGCGATATCCCCGTTATTGCAGCGGACAGAGTGAAAGTTCTCAATTAAGCGATCTCCCAATCTGTGTCCAGTCCATTCGATATAGAGAAGACCAAAATGGAGGCACCTGATGCAGTAGATAACCCCCTCAAATCTGCAAGTGAAGTGCTGTTTGGGGCCCTGTATAGTGGTGCGGGTGGGTGCAAGTGGAGCATTTCTAGTGATCACAGGGGTAAGTACCAATGGGGGGGGGGGGGCGCGTGATTAGTAGGAAGATGAGGGAGTCATAGTGAGAGTGGTCCCAGCAGATGGGCTCATCCACTGTATGTAGTGTTGAGATTGTCTCCCTGCTGAGACAGGGGCAACGTGAACTGGCATGAGGGGATATCAGAGATGGGGATTTATTTTTTGTGATCCATATTGGGACAAAAACTTTAGGGAGTAGTGTGCAAGAGGTCACTTCCAGGCAGTGTTAGGGAGCAGTTTGGAGCTGAATAAACAGGTCGCTGCAGGTCACAACTCCAAGCAGCCCGCAAAATGACCTTAAAATGAACATGTAACTCAAGATGTGCTGAGGGAAAAAGAGACAGACAGCATGCACAGTGAGTGACTGGGGTAGAGGAAGCTGTGTCATTTCAACAGACTCTACCTAAAGTCAGATGGCCAGCCTCTCGAGAGAGAAATAGAGTTGTCACGAGGATCAGGGAGGAGGACTGAATTGCAAAAAGTAACACAAATAATACATTGAAAACAATTGAAAAGGAGCAGGTAGCAAGTAAACTTGCATCAGCTACTTCAGCTAAAGGGAAAGGTTAAAAAAAAAGATGAAGGATTTAAATCAGGAAACTTTAATAAGAATCAAGCAAGTCAAACATAAACACTGAAGGATAGATTATGGCATGAGGCCTGATTAAACGACCCTTGTAGAAAAACATAGAATATTAAAGGTAAATTGAACGAATTGGCTGTACAAGTTTCAATTTGACTGGATGCTTTGATAGGTTAATTGAGGTGTGGCACCACACGGGAGAGTAATTACAGTAGGTTATATGATCTGCAGCAAAGGTAAGGAAGGTGAAACATTATTAACGTAAAAGAAAAATTATTTTATTTTGAAGTCGTGATATAACAAGAGCAATCTGACAGTGGGCACCTCAAGGAAGAACATAATTTGAAAAAAACAATAGGATGAATCAGAAGAATTTATAGGTAAAAATTAAGAAGTTGTGGCAAAAGCAGACTGTTTCTCATGGGGGATTTTAACTTGCCCTTAGATTGAGGTAAGTAGATGAACATGTTGGAAGTCCAGCAAATTTCTTAAAAGAAGACTGGATGGTTCTTAATTAGTTCTCTATTCTCAGACCATTGAAGGTTCAATAAACTTGTTAAATAAACATCAACCTTCCAGTTGCCTATAAGAACCAGGAAGGCGAGTATTTTTGTTTTGAATATTTTATTTAGCAAATTTTTTAAACCACAACAATAAATACATTTCTTTCAATAAAAATTTTCAAAAATTATGCATGTGGTATACAACATACTCCCCCCTCCTCCCTTCCTCAACCATAAAACCATAGAATGCTACAAGACCATTCAGCCCCTCTAGTCTGTGCCAACCATCATCTCCCTAGTCCCTCTGACCTGCTCCCATTCCGTGATCCTCCAAGCCTCTCCCATCCATGTACCTATCCAATTTATTCTTAAAATGCATGATCGAGCCTGCATTCACCACAACAGATATGCATCTCATTCCACACTCCCACCCCTCTCTGAGTAAAGAAATTTCCCATAATGTTCCCCCTAAACCTTTCAGCTTAAAACTTTGACCTCTTGCATTTATCTCCCTCAATCTAAGTGAAAAAAGCCTACTAGCATCCACTCTGTCTATACCTCTCAAAATTATGTAAACCTCTAAACATTAAAGCAATGCTGTTCCTGTGGTGATACGACCACCAGCCTATTGCAGGGGGACATCTCTGTACCTGCAGGAAGACCACCTAAGGGGCTGACTCCACCTGGCCACTGTCAATCAGCCGACTTGACTATAAACCTGAGCCGACCTCTCCTGAGCCAGTCACACAGGGAGCCACCAAGGCATGAACTGGTGTTCAGACTTTTACTGGAATAAATTGTGGTGCATTGAGATAGCAGCAAGCCGTGGGCCTGGCTGGCCCAAGATGGTGAATCCTGGTGGACGCACGTAGCTTCACAGCCGGTCAATCCACCCAACCGCACTGACGCCACGTACGTCCACCGGGCATTGCCATCTTGGGCCAGCTGGGCCACGGCTTGCTGCCTCCTCAGTGTACCACAGTTCCAGCTTTCTTTGTCAGCCTGTGACTGAATTGATAATGCAACATCAGCCAACAGCAATAAAAATTATGATTAGAAATTCAAGAAAAAGATTTCTGAAAGTCTGTGATCCTATGAAAGTTGTCTAAAGCCATAAAATGCGCAGGATGAAAATTAAAGAATTTATAAAAAGCTGAAAATTCTAGCAACCGTAAAACTGATTCAACAGCAGTGTAGCCTGGAAGAGCCAATGTCTCGACAATGTACTAACCTTCCAGAGTGAAAGGCATAGAAGTGTCAGCTATTATGAAAGGAATTACTGATGAGGCATGATATGTTCCAGTGTGTCCTGGAGCCTACAAGAGCATGGGATTGAAAGAAAATTGGTTGACAGTTTCAGGCAATGGAAACATTTATAATTGATTTCACATGGCATTTGAATAGAAGAACTTAGAAACAGCTCGTAAGTTAAGTAAGATAAAGCAAAACTTAACAACATTGAGACTATCCATAATAAACTGGATAAATCCATATCTCATGTTTTCTTGTGATATAAATGGACAAATTCATTTAGCTCATGGATATGATCATTGTTTTCAGAATAATGACATAAATCCCATTCCCCTGCTATGTTCCCTCGCATGCTCAGCACCTTCCTGATTCGGCTACCTTTCACTTACGTAGAGATAACTTGCCGTGACCAATTAATCGAGCACACTGCACCCCCCCTCCCCACCGGAAAGTTGAGGAGAATCGCACGGTCACAAAGAAAAGGAGCAAACGTCAGGCAGACAGAAGCAGAGGTTGGAATCAAACCTGGTCCATGGAATTGTGAGTCAGCACTGCTACCCTACAGAAGCTCCACGGCACAAGTTCCCAACCTTAAGTCAATGCGCCTGAACTAAGAACTACACAGTGTTTGAAAATACACTGGTCACAGAAATAATAACAAACAGAAAAACCTTTTCCTATTGTACTTGCAAAAAGAGGAGGCCCTGAATGAAGAATGAAGAATGAAGAATGAAGAATGAAGAATGAAGAATGAAGAATGAAGAATGAAGAATGAAGAATGAAGAATGCTCCTTAAAATAGATGGGAAATGAAACGAAAGAAATTATTTTAAATTATTACCTGTCTATCACTATTTTTGGTGGAATTTGGAACATGCCCAACATTCTGAGGATATTAATTTTGATTCAGCGAATAGCATTCTTGTTAAATCTTACAAATCCCTGGGACTAGACTGTAATCAGTTTAAAGGAAGAAGTTAAGAAGATTTTCTAAGCTTTGTAAAACTGCACACTTTACTCATTGCAGCCGACAGGTCAGAGCGGACGGAAGGATAATTACAGACCAGTTAGCGTAACAGCTGCGTCCTGGAAATCTCTAGGGTCTTTCATTAAGAAGGAAATGTTAAACACTTTGAAATTGTTTGCATGATCAGAGAGAGACAGAGTGATCCAGGTAAAATTTATAAAGTTTATGTCATACTGAATAATTATGTCTGGATTTTTGAAGAGGTTGATTTTAAATGGCAGATAAGGGAAAGTATCATGGATTTATAAACTTCTGAAAGCCATTTATTCCTTGCTATAATTTTTTCAGGAAAGCTACAACTTATGGAGTTGAAGGCATATTTAAGATATTATTGGAGTATTTGGAAAACTGGCTGAATGGCAGAGATCTGAGACCTGGAGAAATGGGCAAACACACAGATTGGTAGAATGTTCAGACAAAAAAAACTACAGAATTGGTTGGTGCATTGCAATTATTCACCATTTCTGTATGTACCGCATTCAAGAAGCGCCCCAGGGATAAGCCAGTTCATGAAAAACCTCTGAGTCAAAGTAAGAAAGATTTTGGAAATAAGCTGTAGAGTATTGGAATAATCTACCGATGGAAAGACAGGAATAGTTTTGTGAGGAGGGTAACTTGTGCAGTTATTTTTTGAATAGGTTACAAAGTGCATTGATGAGGGCTGTGATGTTGTAGTTTCATATGGACTTCAATAAGACCATTGACAAAGTTCCACCTTGGGATACATTTGAATTTGAAATTGACAATGATAGGAGGCCGAAGTGATGGTGCAGAGCTGTCCTTGTGATTGGAAGTATGTTCCTAAAGGTGTATCAGAGGTTTGGAGTTGGGACAATCTTGTTCGTTATACAGGTACATGATCCTTTATCTGGGACCCTTAGGGAACAGTTTGTTCCAAATTTTGGATTTCAGAAAGCCAGATTTAAGCCCCCCCAAATTGTGATGCTGTATCGACCCCCATCCCCTTCCAGTCGCCTTGCCATCTCACCCCACCCCCCCTTGCTTGCCTGACTTGCGCTGCCGGTCTCCCGGCCGCCCAACTCGCACTGCTGATCTTTACCCCTCGCCCACCCGACTCGCACTGCTGCCTCTCTCCCCACTTGCCGGATTTTGGAGCTTTCCGGATTTTAGATGTCCGGCTAAAGGATCGTGTACCTGTACAGGTATTCCTCAACTTACCATGCAACTTACAGCACCCAAATTTTTTATAAAGAGAAATTATAAAAATTAGATGTTTATGGGTGAAAGTCAGACCAATCTATGGAAAATAATGCCTCTCACAAGAGCTGGCCTTGGTGGCTGCCATGCTGTGTTTAATGAACGATAACACGGATACAGTGCAATTCCGACAGACGTCCATTTCGAGATACAACAGATCGGCCAGAACAGAACTCGGACGTAAGTTGAGGAGTATCTGTATACATTAACTGTAGGAGATATAAGTTTGTTCTGAAATGGTGTTGATTGTGAGGAGGACACAGGATGACACGGTTTGATTAGTAAGTTGGGTAGAACAAAGGTAGATGGAATTTCATCTTGAAGATTGTGTGCTTTTGCAACATTGTGAGTTGCAATAAACAGTAGGATGGGGAGTGCTGAGAATCAGAAAGATCATCATAAACTGGGTTAGGGAAATTGTGTCTTCCCTTGATGTCAAGGCAGAATCTAACTTCATGTGGAACTCATAAAATTGAAATCAATGAACATCAAGTGGAAAACATTCCAATGGCTGGAATGCCACCTCACACACAGTGACACTCACTAATTGCCACTTACTAGTCTGCAAGTGACGTTGTCTCTGCCTGCATGCAACAAGACCGTGACAATATCCAGGCATGAGCTGATTAAGTGGCGTGTAACATAGACAATAGACCATCTTCAGCAAAAGAGAGTTCAATAACTTGTCCTAGGTGTTCAGTGATCCTACCATTGCCAAATCCATCCCTCTCCACATTCAGGTGGGATCACTGTTCAGAAATTCAGCTTTACCAGACACACAAGGAGCCAGTCAGTGTAGATTGAAGTTTGATAGAATATGTTATCATATGCCCAATCTTCTCAGGCTTTCGAGGAAGTAAAGCAATGGTGTGACTTTTTCATGGTTGCCCTAGTGTGCTGTCTATAGAGATGTCTTCCAATACCTGGACTATCAGAAACTTGAAGGAAATAACCCTCTCCTCCGCTGTCCTGTTATTGAAGACAGGTGTGTGCTCCTACAGTCTCCCATTTTGAAAGTCTACTCTAGGCCTTGGTCTTGCTGATATTGAGAGCAAGATTATTGTTTTGGCACCACCCAACCAGATTCTCAATGTCCATCCAATATTCTGCCTTGTTATTTCCCATTATTCGTCAAATGCATGGGAACAGAATTTAGTGGCACAATCATGAGTACAGAGGGAATAGAACAGGGAACTAAGGGAATATAACAAATGTACTGAGGTTTTGTTTCATTTAAACAGGTCTCTTGTGATTGGTCTCTTAAGTAAAAAAAAAGGATGTTAATAAGATTGGAAGTAGTTCAGTAAGATTTTGCTAGTCTAATTCTTGGAATGAGTGGGTTATACTCAGAAATAGTTAGACAGTTAGACACGTTTCCCAAGAAAGGAGAATAATTACCAGTCAATTATATTAAGGAACCTGATCTTGAACGTGGAACTGTCTTTTCCTCCCGTGCAAGAGTCTAGATTTTAAAATTGAGGGGTGCTTCACTCAAGACAGAGATGAGGTGAATCTTTTTCTTTCAAAGGGCTCTGAGTCTTTTTAAATCTTCCTCAAGGGATGGCGAGAGTCTTATCAGAGCCTTTCAATACTTTGATGTAGATTGCTTCTTGATAAGCAAGGGGGTGAAATGTTACAACAGGTAATCAGACATCAGATTAACCATGCTCTTATGACAATAAAGTTCTTCCCACAGGCAGTGAGAATGCTCTACAAACAAAGGATCAGCTCATATTAACCATCCGAGACACTCATATTCATGAAACAATATCTATTTATTTGTTGGTATAGATGAAATACTTGTCCTGCATATGAATTGCTTGTCTGTATGTACGTTATATCTGGTTGTTTTGTCTGCCCCGAGGACTGGACAATGCTGTTTTGTAGGTTTGTACTAATACAATCAGATGACAATAAACCTGACTTGACTTGATTTGACTTATAAAATCATAGAGTAGGTTTATAGAGCCGTGTTGCACATTCCTGCTCCTAATTTGCATGCATCCAAGTATTAATTTTGTTTGTGGAGGAACTAAACCATAGTCACATGGTTTTCAGGAGGCAAAGGATGAAAACAGTCATACATGCAAAGGAAGCTGATGGCACTCACTTCTATAATGACAGCTGCTTCCACGCTAATTCTTCATAATAGCTCTACAAATTTTGTTTATCAAAGTAATTAATCATGTAATTAATTATCAAAGTGGGAGAATGAAAACTTGGCTGAATGTTAAACATGTCTCTTGGATACGTATCGAACGGTCCAACTATTTTTCATAGGACAACAACTTCCCAGTCAATGTCACCAAAAATCAAGGATCTAATTGTTGACTTCAGGAAGGGAAAACCAGAGGTGGACGATCCAGTGATCATTGGGGGACCAGAGGTGGAGAGGGTGAGCACATTAAAGTTCTGAAAGCACTATCTCAGAAGATCTTTCCTGGACTAAGCACACTAATGGCATCATGAAGAAAGCATGTCAGTGTCTTTACTTTCTGTGGAGATTATGGAGATTTCGCATGACTTTGGAAAATTTGGCAAATATCTACAGATGTGTGGTGGAAAGTGTGCTGAGCAGCTTGCATTAAAATCTGATATGGGGACACCAATACTCCTGAGAATAAAGCCCAGCAAAAAAATAATAGACCAGGGCAAATCATAGGCAAAACCTTCCCCACCATTGAGAACATCTACAGGGAACGCTGCCCTCGGAGAGCAGCAGCAATCATCAAGGATGCACACCAATCCAGCTCAAGTTCTGTTCTCACTGCTGCCATCAGGAAAGAGGTATCGATGCCACGAGATTCGCACCACCAGGTTCAGGAAAAGCTGCTACGCTTCCACCATCAGACTCCTCAATAATAAGCTCTTATTATTGTACTTCATAGTTTTTTTTATTCCTATCTGTTTTGCTGTCAGTTTGTTCACTTATTTGTTTGTTGTGCAGCTTTTTTTCACTACCATAGAACTATAGAACACTACAGCACAGAAACAGACCCATTCAATCCATCTAGACTATGCAGAACCATTTTTGCTTAGGCCACACATGTCAAACTCAGGCCCGCGGGCCAAATTTGGCCCGTGATATAATTATATTTGGCCCATAAGATCATATCAAATATGGATTAGAGCTGGCCTGCTGGCCGCCGCACGAGTATAGCGCATGCACAGCTAATACTACAAATCCCAGAATGCTTTGCAAATGCGTTGGCGCCGGCCCGTCAGCCCGCTAATCGCCCCCACCTCCTCTCTTTACTTTCATTAGCATCTGCGACCTGTCGCCAACTCACATGTAATAAACCCCTTACGAAAAATGGCCAAACGAAAGACAGAAAACAGGACCTTTCAAGACAGGTGGGAGGCAGACTCTGACCCCAGAGTTTGATGAACTTGCATCTAAGAAGAGATGCCAAGTATCTGGTTTAAACCCAGGTACATCAGAGTAAATCACAGTATTTTCTTTGGTTAACTTTGGACTGTTCATAGTTGAAAGATTGGATTTTCATTGAAGCAAGTTGTTATTTTTTTGACTTGTTGGCTTGTGAAAAAAAATACATTTAAAAGGAGCTTAAAGGCTATAGAGAAATATTATTTATTGAATATTTTATTTCTCATTTGTTAATGCTTCTTCTGGAAAGAGTTTAACCAAAACTATTATTAAACATTTATTTTAATAAGAAAAAGTTTAACATTACATATGTTGAAAGAAGAGAAAACATGCAAATGTTGTTGAAAATTTTCAATAAATATTTAGTTTGGCCCACGACTTAGTCCAAGTTTTTAATTTTGGCCCTCTATGAATTTGAGTTTGACACCCCTGGCCTAGACCCACTGACCTACACACAGTCCACAGCCTTTCATATCTCTCCCATCCATGTACTGGTCCAATTTCTTCTTAAATATTAAAATTGAGACTGCATTAACTACTTCAGCTCGCTCCACATATTTCTCCCTCATGTTCCCCCTTTCACCCTTAATCAATGTCCCCTGCTTTGTATCTCATCTACTCTCAGAGGAAAAAGTCTACCGACATTTATTCTGTCTTTTCCCTCATAATTTTAAATACCTCCCCTCATTTTTCTATGGTGCAAGGAGTAAAGCCCTGACCTGCTTAACCTTTCACTGTAGCTCAGTTCCTGAAGTCTGGGAAACATACTAGTAAATCTCTGCACTCTTTCTATCTTATTGATATCTTTCCTATAGTTACGTTACCAAAACTGCTCACAATACTCCAAATCTTGCCTCACCAATGTCTTATACAACTTTATCATAATATCCCAACTCCTGTACTCAATGATATGTGATGGTCAATATGCTAAAAGCTCTCTTTACAACCCTATCCAATTGTGACGCCACTTTCAGGGAATTATGTATCTGCATTCCCAGATCCCTCTGTTTTACCGCACTCCTCAGTGCCCTACCTTTCACCATGCATGTTCTTTCTTGGTTTGTCCTTCCAAAATGCAACACCTCACACTTGCCTGCATTAAATTTCTTCTGCCATTTTTCATTCCATTTTTCCTGCTGGTCCAGATCCCTCTGTAAGCTTTGAAAACCTTCTTCGCCATCCACAACACCTCCAATCTTAGATTTGGTTGAGAAGGCAGAGGTTGTAGATGGTCAGTAAACAGTGGTGCTCTGCTCTTGGACCCCTCCTCCTTGTGATTTTTTAATAAGTGGCATGAAAGTTAGTAGTGTTGCCAATAATCTGGCTGGTTGCTAGAGGTTATGAAAGGACATTGATAAGATGCAGAGATGGGCTGAAAAGTGGCCGATGGAGTTTAACCCAGAAATGTGTGAGGTGGTTCATTTTAGTAGGCTAGATTTGAAGGCAGAATGGGAGCCCTCTGAACAGTGTGAACAAATTGAGATATCTTGGGGTTCGTGTCCATAGGGAACTCAAATCTGCTGCACAGATTGATAGAGTTGTTAAGAAGGTATAAGGTGTGTTGGCCTTCATTAATCATGGGATTGAGTTCAAGAGCCAGAAGGTAATGTGACAGCAATAGAACAGAGGACACAACAGCACAGTACAGGCCCTTCAGCCTTTGATTCTTTGCTGACCCATATATTACTTTCTAAAAAAAGTACTAAACTCACCTTTCCCCGTATCCCTCTATTTTTCTTTTATCCATGTGCCTGTCTGAAAGTCTCTTAAATGTCCCCAATGTTCCAACCTCCACCACCAATCCTGGCAAGGCATTCCAGGCACCTACAACTCTCTGTGTAAAAAAAGACAACTCACCCCTGATATCTCCCCTAAACTTCCCTTCCTTCACTTTGTATATATGTCCTTTGGTGTTTGCTATTTCTGCCCTGGGTATCAGGTGCTGGCCATCACCCTATCTATGCCTCTCATAATCTTGTAGACCTCTATCAAGTCTCTTCTCATCTTTTTGCTCTCCAAAGAGAAAAGTCCCAGCTCTGCTAACCTTGCCTCATAAGAGATATTTTCCAATCCAGGCAACATCCTGGTAAATCTCCTCTGCACCCTCTCCATAGCTTCCACATCCTTCCTATAATGAGGTGACCAGAATTGACTACAATTCTCTAATTGAGGTCTTACTTGAGATTTATAGAGTTGCAACATGACCTCTCTACTCCTGAAATACGTCCTCCTATTAATGAAGCCCAGCATCCCTAAGGCCTTCTTAACTATTCTATCAAACTATGCAATGACCATAAGGAATGTATGGTTTTGAATCCCAAGGTCCCTCTGTTCATCCACACTCTGAAGTGACCATTAACCCTGTACTCAGTCTCCTGGTTAGTTCTTCCAAAATGCATCACCTCACACTTATCCAGATCTGCCAATTTTCTGCCCAACTCTGTATTCTGTCTATATCCTCTTGTAACCTTCGAAAACCTTTATCTCTGTCTACAACTCCTCCAACGTTCATGTTATCCACAAATTCACTCACCCATATTTCCGCCTCAAAATCTAGGTCATTTGTAAAAATCATAAAGAGCAGGGGTCCCAGAACAGATCCTTGCAGCACTCCACTAGTCACCGACCTCCAAGCAGAATACTTTCCTTCCACTACTACTCTCTGCTTTCTACCTGTAAGCCAATGTTTTATCCACACAGCTAAGTTTCCACTGATCCTAAGCCTCATGACTTTCTTGATGAATCTCTCATGGGCGACCTTGTCAAATGCCTTGCTAAAATCCATCTACTGCCCTATCCTCATCAATTTCTTTTGTTACCTCCTCACAAAACTCAATTAGGCCTCTTGGGCATGACCTTCCCTTAACAAAGCCATACTGATTATCCTCGAGTAGACTGGACTTCTCCAAATGCTCATGGATCCTATCCTTAAGAATCCGCTCCTTTAGTTTGCACACCGCTGACTCACTAGTCTATAATTTCCAGGGTTCTCCCTATTTTAAACAAGGAGACCACATTTGCCCTTCTCCAATACTCCTGCAGCTCGCCTGCAGCCAAAGAGGATTCAAAGCTCTATAAGATCGTGGTTAGACGCCACTTTAAATATTGTGTTTAATTCTTGTCACCTCATTTCAGGAAAGATGTCGATGGTATAGAGAGGTTTTAGAGGACATTTACGCTGCCAGGATTAGAGAGAATGCTTGGTGAGGATAGGCAGAGTGAACTTGGACTTTCCCTCTTTGGATGATGGAGGACGAGGGTGATCTGATAGAGGTATACAATATGATTTGATCATGTGACTTTCCCCCCAGGCTGAAATGGCTAATACAAGGGGGCATAGTTTTAAGGTATTTGGAAGTAAGTACAAGGAGGGAGGTAAGAAAGTGGTCGGTGCATGGAATGCACAGCCAGCAATGGAGGTGGAGGCAGATACAATAGGATATTTTAAGAGTCTATTAAATGGATACATGGAACAGAGAGAAATGGAGGGTTGGTCAATAGGGGAATTCTTAGCAATTGTTAATTGCTGAAGGGCCTGTACCCTACTAGAGTTCTCTGCTTTACATTCTATGTACTGGTCATGATCTCATTACATTGTTGAAAGGGCTTAGAAGCACAGAAACATTTAAAATGGAAGCACGGCTGGTGCTTTAGACCTGCTCAGCTGTGATGTTGCCCTCTTCAGTACCTTGTCCTTTCCTTCTCCCCTATTTTTGATCCTGTGGCGGCGCACATACACATGGTAAACCGGCCCCGCTTGTACTGCCGCATGGCAGGGCAGCCACGAGAAGATGGCACTGTCGTGGGACCTCCTTGCCTCGTGCTTTAACCCAGCATGCACTTCGGGCAGATGTAATGATGTCACCACCCACGCGGGGGCAGAGCTCACGCTGCCCTTAAAGGGGCGCGTGCGGGATTTGAAATAAACAGTTGTTGAGAACCCCCAATGTGGTGGCTGTGAGTCTCTTATATAGTAGCTGCTACTACAATCCCTTAAATATATGATAAATATATCTATTTCTTCCTGGAATACATTTAGTATTCTGTCTTCTGTGGTAGAAAATTCCACAGGTTCATTATTCTCCAGGAGAAGAATTTCTTCTGTTCTCAGTTGTAAAGGGGTTATCCCATAGACTGAGGTTCAAACCTCTGGTTCTGGACTTCCCAGCCGTTGGGACCATTCTCCTTCCATCCAGTCTGACTGGTCCTATTAGAATCTTATGGGTTTTATGAAATTCCCTCACATTCTTTGAAACTCCAATGGATACAGGTTGAATCATCCAAATACATTGGTTATGATGCAAAGGCCTGAAATGAAATGCTTGTCGTGGAGATCTTTGGTGCTGTTGACATTTGATTAGCTCCATTAATATCCACCGACATGATTCCAAATCTTAATTTAATTTTAATTCTTAATTTCGAGATGCAACACAGTAAAAGCCCCTTCTGGACCATGACCCTACATCACCTAATTAAACCCATGTGAGTAATTAACTTACCAACCCTACACATCTTCTGGAGCGTGAGAGGAACTACCACCCCACCCCCCCCCCACCACAGGCAGAAGTTGATTCAAACCCAGTGCTGTAATAGCTTCACCCTGCACGCTAGTAGGAACAGGAGTAGGTCAAAAATAATCCATCAAGCCTGCTTCACCATTCAATAAGATCATGGCTGATCTAATTTATGACCTAACTCCACCGACCTGCCTTCTCCCCATATCCCCTAATTCCTCTATCGTAAAAATTTATCTAACCAAATTTTAAATATGTCTAATGAAGCAGTCTCAACCACTTCCCTGGATAGAGAAATCCAAACATTCACTACTCTCTGGGAAAAACTATTTTTCCTCATCTCTGTCCTAAATCTACTCCCCCAAATCTTGAGACTGTGTCCTCTCATTTTAGTTTCCCCAGCCAGCTCAAAAAACCTTCCTAGATCTATCCTATCCATACTCTTCATAATCCTATATGTTTCTATAAGATCTCCTCTCATTCTTCTGAACTTGAGTGAATACAATCCTAGAAGATTTAATCTTTCATCATAAGTCAACCCTTTCATCCCAGGGATCAACCTAGTAAACCTCCTCTGGACCGTCTCCAAAGCCAGTATATCCTTCTTCAAATATGGAGACCAGAACTGGACACAGTACTCCAGGTGCGGTCTCACCAGTACCTCATACAGTTGCAACATTACCTCCCTACTTCTGAATTCAATTCCTCTAGCGATGAAGGCCAACATTCCATTTGCCTTCTTAATAACCTGCTGCACCTGCAACCTAACTTTTTGTGATTCATGCACAAGCACTCCCAAGTCCCTCTGCACAACAGCATGCTGTAGTTTTTCACCCTTTAAATAATATTCAGCTCTTTTATTTTTCTTGCCAAAGTGGATAACCTCACACTTACTAACATTGTACTCCATCTGCCAGACCTTTGCCCACTCATCCAGCTTAACTATATCCCTCTGCAGACTCTCCACATCCTCATTACAATTTGATCTTCCACTCAATTTGGTGTCATCCGCAAACTTGACTACACCACATTTTGTCCCCTCCTCCAAGTCATCAATGTAAATGATGAACAGTTTTGGGCCTAACACCGACCCCTGCGGCACCCCACTTACCACTCTCTGACAACCTGAAAAACACCCACTTATCCTGACTCTCTGCCTCCTGTCAGACAACCAATTTTCGATCCATGCCAATATACTTCTCCGGACTCCACTTTCCTGTAACTTACTGATAAGTCTCTTGTGCGGCACCTTATCAAACGCTTTCTGGAAATCCAAATATACAACATCAACCTGTTCCCCTCTATCCACAGCACCCATTATATCCTCAAAGAATCCTAACAAGTTTGTCAAACAAGATCTTCCCTTTTTAAAACCATGCTGCGTCTGCCTGATTGAACCCTTATGTTCCCAAAGTTTCACTATTTCATCTTTAATGACGGCTTCAAGCATTTTTCCAACTACAGACGTCAAGCTAATTGGCCGATAATTTCCAGTCTTCTGCCTACATCCCTTCTTAAAAAGTGGCGTGACATTTGCTGTCTTCCAGTCTGCCAGGACCTGCCCAGAATCCAAGGAATTTTGGATCCTTCCTTGGGTTAACTTGGAGTGGAATCACCCTGCACTACTTGCTGTATGAGGCGAATGCCTGGATAGCACACCAAAATGAAGCTTTTCGTTGTATCTCAGAACATATTACAATTCAATTTAATTCATTAGTGAGTGAATTGGAGTGGATATTTGTGATCATGGTTCATGCTAGTGCATTCAACCCTTGGCATATTTTATACTCATGCCATTATGATTCAGTGCTTGAAAAACTCTGCAGGTCATGCAGCGTTTATAGAAAGCAAAGGGTATCCAACGTTTTGAGCTGGAGCATTGCCATTGGTTTATATCCCTATGGATCCTGCATGACCTGCTGAGTTTCTCCAGAACTTCTGTGCATTGCCCTACAATCTGTAGACTTTCCTGTTTCCTCTTTCTCTAACCAGCATGGACTAATGGTTTTGGTTGCAAGCGATGACCATCAATGCTGGTCACATGCCACGGGGAATACACCACATCAGTTCGTTGTGCTTTATGTATTTAAAGGAACAGAGATTTTCAATGTTTGCAAGTTTCATAGCAATAGTTTAAAGGACACAAACATCCCTGTGGTTCTTCCTGTGTTACTGTCTATTTGATTCTTTTTGTTAATGAACAATAGGCCCTCTGAGAGTTTTAATTTAATTACATTCGGTTCATTTGCTTCTGTCAGTAAACATTCATTAAGTACTTGTATTTATTGAAAACAGATTGCAACAAATTGCACCACAGTCACATAAAAACAATCCGCACGTGATATAGTTGGTAAATTTGAAGTCCAAGGGATTACAGGGTCAGTGAAAGGGTGGGAAAGAAGTTGTGAGCAGACACAGTGGTTGCTGCTTTTCGCAATGGAGGGAAACACACAAGATCCATATGAGATGAAAATGAAAAAAATAACCTTGCAGATCAGGAAACTTGAAATCAAAACCCAAAACATTGCAAGGCCTGCAAGATCAGTGAAAAGAGAAGCAGAGAATGTTTCAGAGGTCTGCAGCCCATCGCTAGAACTGGGAAAGAGAGAAAAGTTAATTTTCAGCTGCAGAGATGAGGTCCAAGGGAGGAGGTGGTAAAACAGGGGAATACCTCTGATTGGGCGAGTGATATAAGTTAATGGGGAGGTGAGGGAGGTTCGCTACTGACCTCATTGTTTTGGGATATGCCCAGCACCATTGGAAAGAGAAAATCAGAGGTAAAAATTATAAAAGACAATGGTCAGTTTTGGGGCTGTTGTTAGTTTTAATTCCTATTAATGACCTTGATCTGGGATCACATAGCAATGAAGTGAACAAAAATAAATAATATAAGACTTCAAGAGCTCATCAATGTGGTGCTGTGATCGGGAGATGTGGCTACTATGAGGAAGAGTGTCATGTTATAGATTTTGGTGTAAGAAGGAGGAGACATAATACAAAATACACAAACGTGCTGGAGAAACTCGGCAGGTCACACAGCCTCCAAAGGAAGTAAAGGATAAGCAATGTTTTGAGCCTGGGCCTTTTTAATTAAAAAAAAAATGACATACTGCACGGTAATAGAGTCCATACCGCCCAATTACACCCAATTATTTTTGTCAGATAAGTACGTACAAAACATTCAAAAGTACAAAAATAAGGACTTTATGCTAATTTTATAAGTCACTGGTCAGAGTTTTCTGAAGTAAATGAACCAGCACCAACCTTGCTCTCAATGTCACCAAAAATCAGGAGCTGATTGTTGACTTCAGGAAATGAAAGCCAGAGGTGTACAATCCAGTGATCATTGGGGGATTAGATGTGGAGAGGGTGAGCAAATTTAAATTCTTAGGAGTCACTATCTCAGAGGATCTTTCCTGGACCCAACACCCCAATGACATCATGAAGAAAGCCTCTACTTACTCAGGAGTTTGTGGAGGTTTGGTTTGGCACCAGAAACCCTGGCACATTTCTACAGAGGTCTGGTGGAAAGTGTGCCGATTGGCTGCATCACTGTCTTCTATGGGGTCACCAATACCCTGAGCTTGAAGCCCTCCAAAAGGTAGTGGAAATAGCCCAGGGCATCACAGGCAAAACCCTTCCCACTATTGAGTATGTCTAAAGGGATCGCTGCCATCGGAGGGTAGCAGCAATCATCGAAGACCCTCATCACCCAGCACACACTCTGTCTCACTGCTGCCATCAGGAAAGAGGTTTAGGTGCCACAAGACTTGCACCACCAGGTTCAGGAACAGCTGCTCCCCCTCCACCATCAGACTCCTCAACGGCAAACTCAATCTGAGATTCATTTAAGGACTCTTACTTTGGCACTTTATTGATTTTTTAAATTCTCTCTGTATTGCGCAGTCAGTTTGTTTACATTTGTTATTTGTTTACATCGATACCCTGTGTACAGTTTATTTTTTGCACACTCAGTTAGTTGTAATTCTGCTTCGCCTGCAGGAAAAAGAATCTCAGGGTTGTACGTGATGTCATGAATGTCCTCTGACAATAAATCTGAAATCTGAAAATCTGGATTAATTCTTCACATGGATTCACCTTTGAAGAAGAACATTGAGGCACAGGACTTGTGATCACCAAAAGTATTTCTCGAGACAAGGGATATCAAACTGAAGAACCTTGAGTTATTCTCCTTGGAGTAAAAAAAAATCACGGGAAGATTTAATCAATGTGCCTTAAATCATGAAGAGCTTTGACAAGGTAAATAAGGTGAAATTTATTTCCAGTGGTGGGAAGGTATTAAGGAGAGGAAAAAAATGAATGATATTGGGAAAAGTCCTGATGTGAGATAAGAGTTAGTCAAAATTTTTACAATGAAAGCATTGCAAAGCTGTAAAAGAAATTTAGCTGCTTAAATTGTTCAGTGTTGTCACATTTTCCCTATACTTTTATAATCATGGAGATTTACAAAAATATTGATGTGCACTTTAATTACAAACTTATAAGGTGAGAAAAGCACAATAGTAGAGATACATTTACTAGAGTAGGTCTTGGCATACAAGAGATAGACATTCCATAATCCATTGTAAATCTCTCCTACTGTTTGCTTTCACCTACTTCAGTATAAAATGGGCTGCTATGTCACAAAGTCTTATACTCTCAGGTTCTCTCTCATTTAACTTTAAGATCAGCCATGATCTCATTGAATGGCGGAGAAGGTTCGAAGGGCTGAATGACCTACTCCTGCTCCTATCTTCTATGTTTCTATTCCTCAGAACTCTAGGCAAGATGGTGGTGACGTGACTGCAGCTCTTTGGACTCCGGTGCACATTACCTTAAGTATGTCACCGCGCACAATGTCTGAGGCACTGGAACCAGTGGACGAGCACCAGGGAGTGTTTGAGGGATCTACTGCGGCCTGAAAAATTTGCTGATGGTGACTCTGGCTCCATCAGAGGAGCGTCCATTGTGGAGGTCCTAACGGCTGAACTGGGCACCCGGAACATTGATGTGGAGACTTAGAGGACAGTGGGGCAGCCTAAACGACTGGTGTGGAGGCCAGGGTGACCCAGCCTGGGGTTGGGTCGCCCGATGGGGAGCTGCAGTGACCATGTTGGAGCCCAGGGTTTGTCTCTGGGTGAAGTTAGCAGACGTGCTCAAGGGGATGCCTCACCGATATTATGGAGTTGAACTGTGGACTGTTTGAGGGGGCCGGAAATTCTCCAAGCTGGTGGGGTGCTCCTGAGGGTCCGCAATGTGGGGGCTGTTGGTAACATGGGTGCCTTTGGGGAACGGAGGTGCCTATACTATAACCCAGGCACCAGAGAAGATGAACGGAGAAACTCCTTACTCAAGTTACTGCAATGGCTGCTGCAGCTTTCAATCCTTATGGTGCTGGTGTTGGCTTCTAGTCGAAGTATTGGTGGCACAGATTTTTCCTTTTTTTATATAATTGTAACTGAATGTTTTATGTAGAAGAAATTTAGTTTAGCTTGTGATTTAGATAATTTACGTAATGTTTTGAGTCTGAAGTCTAAATTGTGTTTAGTCTAATGTGTCTTGTGTTTTACCCAAATGATGCACCAGTCTCTGAGAGTCTTATCTCATTTTGTTTTACTGTTGCTTGTTGTAATGGTCGCAGCTTTAAGAAATGATGATAAGCTTCAAATTTGTCTCGATTCCCCTGACCTCAGATGAAAGTCTTGGCCTTGCTTTTGTCACGGTTGTCTAGGGAGCTGAAACGCCTGCCCAGGTAGTTTGGGCTTGTAGGGCATGGGGCTGGGTGGGTTGCGCCAGTGTGTTCAGGCAGCCTGTCGCCGCCCACGTGTCTCTCCAACCCATTACTATTCTGCGGGATGACTCTCTTGTCCAGTGTCTCGTCTTTTTGTGTTTGTTGATTTTGTGTATGCTTTTATGAATTGGTGTCCAGTACTTTGGAACAGCATTCCACCGTGTTTAAAATGTGTTATATAAATAAAATATTCAATTCAAAATTCAATTAAATTCTCAGATTGTAGCATTAACTTATCTATTGAAAATGACCAGCAGTCTCAATTGATCTCACTGACTGGAGAACATTGCCTCAAGTCATTCAGACTTCAGTTGTTCATAACACCACAGCATTCCTGCACTAGCTTTACCAATGCATTTTGATATTATCTGGGGAAATGAAATAAAACTGTGTTAAATAAAAACTGATGTCAAAATGGTCACAGAAATCTTAAGAGTATTAAGTTTCTTAGCAATTCCAAAGCCATTTGCCTTTTTAATCAAACTTAATAAATAATCATTTGCTGAATATTGTCTTAATTTCTTTCTGAGACTTATTCACCTGATAATTAATCATGCTTTAATCTTCCTGAATAATATTTCAGCATTAGAACTTTCAGATGTCAGATTTATTGTCAGAGTATATTCATGACATCACATACAACCCTGAGATTCGTCTTTCTGCAGGTGAGGCAGAATGATCACTTCTTGGGAGAGCAAAAAGAAACTGTACACAGCGCATACATGTAAACAATTAAAGAACTGTAAACAGATAATCAATGTAACCGATGCAGAGAGAATTAAAAATTAATAGTGCACAAGTTAGAATCCTTCAACGAGTCCCTGATGGAGTTTGTTGTCGAGGAGTCTGATGTTGGAGGGGGAACAGCTGGTCCTGAACCTGGTTGTGCGAGTCTTGTGGCCCCCTATATCTCTTTCCTGATGGCAGCAGCGAAAACAGAGTGTGTGTTGGGTTGTGTGGGTCGTTGATGTTCGCAGCTGTCCTCTAGTGGCAGCGTTCCCTGTTGATACTCTTGACAATGGGGAGGGTTTTGCCTATGATGTCCTGGACTGTGCCCACTACCTTTTGGAGGGCTTTATGCTCAGGGGTATTGGTGTCCCCCCCATACCAGACCAGGATATAGCCAGTCTATCCACCACACAGCTGTAGAAATTTACCAGGGCTTTTGGTGTGGTTCCAAACCTCCGCAAACTCCCGAGGAAGCAGAAACATTGATGTGCAACTTTGAAATGAACTTACAGTCTGTGAAAAGACCTACAAATAGATCTACTATTTTAAGGCTATTCATGGATTAAAGGCCAGGAGCTTTGTGATAGGGTAGACTGGTTGAAAATCATAAACTTGTCATGACAGCTGTGAAATCAAGGCAAGCCACATCACTGGGTTGTTGAAAGTGCTAATCACCAACGACTTATGCCTGGACACCACTTTCAAACTTTACCCAATTCATTCTTCTTAAATATTTCTTCATTTCTCTGTTCCTGTGTGATAGTACAGATTCTATCACCAAATGTGTATATGTAAAGATTGTAGTGTAGGATGACTGTGATTGGCTGAGAGCCTAGCCAAACCTACTGGCAGGTCTTAAAGGGATGCTCCTAGCCAGACCAGGTTATTCTGGACTGGTCGACCTACTTGCAATACGCTCTAGTCTTCTAGTTAATAAAAGCCTTGGTTTGGATCAACAAGTCTTTGGTTCTTTCGATGCGCTCTACAATCTGCATTACTGATTTTGGAAGACGTTTAATTCTTATGGAATTTGGGCATGAATTTGAATGCACTGCTTCCATTAACATTTAACTATTTTTTTCAACATATGCCATCAGAATCACAGGGCAAAGCAGCTGCAGCTGATCAAGCCAAGAAGGTGTTTGATTTCCTGAAAATGACCAATGGCAGTGAGGTGTAAGTCACCAACTTTTAGATCACAGCTTTCCTAATTCTGAGACCTGGCTAATTTATTAAGAAATATAACCTCTATATAACGTGAAGTAGCTGGCTGCCCACGGTAATATTCACAAGAAAAGAAATCAAGTAGCATCTTTGGGGTATCTCAGAACAATTTGCAGCCATGATGTGTCGGCATTAAATGTGGGGTTGTGGCAATTTACAGATCGCAATAACAAGTGGGTGCTACCTGCAAGCAAAGGGTGGCATCTTAAGCAGCATCTACTAGTCAAACTGCATGCCACCCTTGCCAAAGATTATTATTGACACGTAATAATACATTAAATATGTAACATCCAGAGTCACCGTGAGCATTGCCCAGCACCCCTAACAATAGGAGAAAGAGAAGCAAAAGAGAGTCCCATCAGAGTCACTGAGTTTCAGTGGATTCTCCCCCTGCGCTCCTGTAGCCTCTGCAGCCGCCTAGGCTACTCTTCGATTGATTGGCAACCCGAGCTACAGATCTAAACTTCCGACCAATTCGGGAAGCCTTCAGTACCCGTGGCCCTTCTTGCCCTTAAGCACTGTCTCAAATCCCAGCTCCAATACTTGGTTCCCGTGAGGCAGTGTCCAGCAGCCCGTGGGTCGACCGTCAGTCGCGCACTGTCGACTGGTGTCCCTCAGCAGTCACCGACCTGTAGGGTTGTTGTCTCCCATGCTTCTTCTCAACAGGGATGTTCTCCCTTTTCTGGCACCCGGCGCCGGTCTGCTGCTCCCACCGGAGTCTGCAACCCCTCGTGGCCGTTGCAAAGCACAGACGCCGCCATTTTGGGCACAGACCTCTTGGTTGCAGGATTTCACTTACAAACACCATCGGCTCGTTTAGCAGGCCATTTAAACTCTCTACAGAGCCACTGGCATTAGGAATGAGCGGATGAGACCTTCAGAGCAGCACTGTGTCTTTGCTCTCCACTCTCCCCGGCTCCCACCAGAGCAGCTTTGCCATTACAGCAACTCCGACATTTTCTTTTTGTACTGATGCAACAGAGATAGCACAGAAACATTGAGGTCTGCTTGGAACATGCGTAGCTTAACCGCGAGCCCACTTAAACAACAATGAATATGTTACTTATTGAATGGTCTCTTCAGCAAAGCATGGCATTGCTCACTTAATTATTGGGATAATGCTGTGAATATACACTGCGGTCCATCACTCGGCCAACAGGTGGCCTGGAGACATGGCACCTGGCCTAATGACATCTGACCATCAGGTGGGCCTAGAGGGCTCATGGTATAAAGCCGAGGCCCGGTCTGTGTGCTTTCTTTCTCTCTCCCCGGGATCACTGCGCCAGCAGCCAATTAGATCTTTATGTGAGTGGAATAAATCTGTGTTGCTCCAAACAGCATTGTGCCTGTGTTTTCCTTTGGTGCAGCCTGCCATACATGGTATCCATGTATGCCAAGGAAAATGAGAACTCGGGCCCTGCTTTAGTTAATTCACCCTTAGTTAAAGAAAAGATGATGGCTGTCTTATTTTCAACAGCTTTGGGGTATATGTTACAAAGTTACAACATTTTCTCTTTTCTGTTATGTCTCATACTCCAGCAGATGGTGGAATCTGCAGCCACAAACCATCTCTGCTGGAGGAATTGAGAAGGCTAAGCAGCATCAGCAGGAGACAAAGAAGGGTCAACATTTTGGGCCTGAACCCTTCTCAAGGTTTTGGAATGCCTCAGGAAGGAGAGACCGAGAAGTCATGCACCTGACAGCATTGATGGGGCAGAGGTGGAAAGATTCAGAACCTTCAAGCTCCTGGAAGCCCATATTTCAGAAGACAGCACATCCAGGCCACTGTGAAGAAGGTCTCTATGTTTTAAGGAGCCTGAGGAGATTTGGCATGCCAAATTGGCCCAGTCCTTCTCAGGTTCACTAAAATGAACGTGCTGGCTGGTTGCACGGCAGCCTAGTTTGGAAATTCATGTGCCCGGGAAGGCAGCAGGTAGCAAGCATAGCTAGATCCACCATCTCCCATCCATTGCAGATGTCTATATGAGGTGCTGTCTCAAGAAGACACCAACATGATAAAAGATCCCCATCACCTTTGTTACAACCTCTTCTCACTGTTACCTTTGGGTAGAAGGTATAGTAGTTTAAAAACTACACGTCTTGGTTCCTTCCAAAAGCTATTGAACCTAATCACATTAATCATGGAATGTTCCAACACAATCAAATAGCTCATTACAATATTGCAAATAACTTTTTTTTTGCACTAGGAGTACTTTTTTTTAAGACATATAGCAAGGTAACAAGCTATTTTGGTCCAATAGTCTGTGCCACCCAATGACACCCAATTGACCTACAACCACAGGTCATTTTGAATGGTAGGAGGAAACCTGAGCACCCAGAGGGAACCCACACAGACACGGGAAGAACATTCAAACCCCTTATAGACAGCATGGGATTTGAACCCCTGTCCCAATCACTGGTGCTGTAACAGCATTGCGCTAACTGTTATGCCAACTGGGCTGCCCTATTATCCCTCTAACTTTGGTATTTATTGTTTTTTAAAAAATTCAAGTAAGTTTTCTATCATAGTTTCTTATATCCCGTTTGGATTCAGATGCTCGGTAGTGAACTTGATTCGACCATGGCTGGCAGATGGAGTCATGATTGCTTTTCAGACTGGAGGCCTGTATGCCCCAGGAATCAGGGCTGGGACCATTGTTGTTTGTCATCTATAACAATGATTCAGATGATAATGTGTAAAATTGGATCAGCAAGTTTGCAGATGAAACTAAGATGGGAGGCGTTGTGGACAGCGAAGAAGGTTTTCAAAGTTTGCAGAGGTATCTGGACCAGCTGGAAAAATGGGCTGCAAAACAGCAGATGGAATTTAATGCAGACAAGTGTGAGGTGTTGCATTTTGGAAGGACAAGCTAAGAAAGGACAAACACGACAGGGCACTGAGAAGTGCAGTAGAAAATAGGGATCTGAGAATACATAATTCCCTGAAGGTGGCGTCACAGGTGGATAAGGTTGTAAAGAGAGCTTTTGGCATATTGGCCTTCATAAATCAAAGTACTGAATATAGGAGTTGGGATGTTATGGTAAAGTTGTAAAAGACATTGGTGAAGAGATTTTGGTTACCTGACTAGAGGAAAGAGATCAATAAGATAGAAAAAGTGCAGAGAAAATTTACTAGGATGTTGCCCAGACTTCAGGAACTGAGTTACAGGGAAAGGTTAAATAGATTTATTTCCTGGAGTGTAGGAGATTTGATAGAGGTATTTAAAATTATGAGGGGTGTAGACAGAGTAAATGTAAGTAGGCTTTTTCCACTGAGGGTAGGTGAGATACAAACCAGAGGACATGGGTTAAAGTTGAAAGGGAAAAGTTTAGGGGGAACATAATGGGTATTGATTACAGGAGTTTGGATGTCACATTGAAGTTGTATAAGGCATTGATAAGGCCAAATGTGGAATATTGTCTGCAGTTTTGGTCGCCGAATTATAGGAGGAATATTAACAAAATAGAAAGAATGCAGAGGAGATTTACAAGAATGTTGGCTGGGTTTCAGGGTTTGAGTTACAGGGAAAGGTTAAATAGGCTTGGACTTTATTCCCTGGAACGTAGAAGATTGAGGGGTGATTTGATAGAGTTCTTTAAAATTATGAGGGGGACAGATAGAATAAATTCAGACAGGCTTTTTCCATTGAGAGTGGGGGAGATTCAAATAAGAGGACATGGATTGAAATTGAAGGGGAAAAGTATAGGGGAAACATGAGGGGGAATTTCTTCACTCAGAGAGTGGTGAGAGTGTGGAATGAGCTTCCGGCCAAGTGGTAGATACGGGCTCGATTTTAATATTTAAGGAAAAGTTGGATAGGTGAATGGACGAGAAAGGTATGCAAGGTTATGGGCTGGGTGCAAGTCAATGGGACTAGGTGGGAGAGGGTGTTCAACATGGACTAGAAAGGCCAAACTGGCCTGTTTCTATACTGAAATTGTTATATAGTTATACATGGATGGGAGAAGTATGGAGGGCAACGGACTGGGTGCAGGTCAATGGGACTGGGCAGAAAAATGGCTCATCACAGACAAGAAGGGCTGAAGGGGCCTGTTTCTGTGCTGTGATGTTCTATGGTTCTATAGTAAGAATTGAGATGGATGGCACGGTTGGTTAAGTACCATGCTGTTAAAGCTCCAGCGATAAAGTTCCAATCCTGTTCTGTCTGTAAGGAGTTTATATGTTCTTCCTGTGTCTGTCTGGGCTTTCCCTGGGGGCTCCAGTTTCTTTCCACCATTTCAAATATATCGGGGGTTGTAGGTCAAATAGGTGTAATCGGGCAGCATGGGCTCATGGGCTGAAATGTCCTGTAGGTCTAAATTTAAATTTTTTTTAAAATTAATTTAAATTAAAAAAATATTAAATATGTACATTGTTCATTGTCTTACTGTGCTGCACACCAGAAGTGTGGGGAATCATCGTAACTTGAAACCAAAAGTACTGGATTTTGACTATCATAACTTCAAAATATTGCAAGTCATGACATCATTAGTCAGGGTCTATCTGTATATTGATTATAGGCCCCATAACCTAAATAATCCCCTGGCATGAGAGCCACGCTCAGCATACACTAACAGTCATGAGTGCACTGTACAGAAAGCCAGCCATCACATAAAATTTGTGCCATGTCAAAGTCATGTTGCCTCAGTCGAGTTGCGTTGCGTAAAGGTTCTCATTGTGTCGCTTAAAATTCAGGTCGCATAAAATCCGTGTTGCACTGAATTTGTGTTACATCATCAGAATCGTGTTGTGTCAAATTGGCGTTGTGTCGAATTTGCATTGCATCAAATTGTGTAATAATAAAGATTTTCAGCATGTAGCGCTATCGATCAACCATGTTAGACTGAGAGTTGTGATTAATGGGCTTTAACCACCTTAAGATTTCAACACATCTCACATGTTGCTGGCCTGGTTCCAAGGCGATTACTGAGGGAGGAGTTTGAGTGTTACAGCTTTTATGCAGATTCTGAGGGGAGGAGTCACAGGTGCAGGGGGTGGGCCAGACATTCATACAGACAGTGCTAATAGCTATACAGTGGTTGCACCACACAACGTCTAAATAAAATTTAAATTTTAAAAAAGCAGTAATGTTACATTGCAGTAATGTTTTCTCAGATTAAAATGTGTTGTAATAAAGGTTTTCAGTGTTTAAATTCAATTTAAATTTAAAATAATGGTCAGTGCGGTATTGTTTCAACTTATGCTAATTTCAACGTACGATGCGAGTCCTGGAACGGAACTGTATCGTACGTCGGGGTCCATCTGCAGTGCAATGCAGTGCAATGTCGGTAAATCAATTAAAAAAGCTAATAGTTTGAACATTACTGAGATACAGCTAGGGTTAAGTTAGTTAACTTTGAGAAACCGAGACTTCACTTTTTAAAACTCAATTTAAGCTGGAGAAAATACAATTTATCTTCTGATATTTTACAGCCTTCTGGGTTCAGCTAGTCATACAATTTCACATCATAACCATGCCTTCAATATATATCAGACAGTAGCTGCTTGTACCAATTACAGCTAGAAGTTGTTTACAGCTTTTCTGGATCCACTTTTTTGTTGCATTCCTTCTTCCACCATCACGCCATTCTGCATCATTCTCTGATTTTTTTTCTTCCCCCCAGTTGTTTCACCAATTTTAGTTTACAACCTCTCGCAGGCAACCATCTCTGCACCTGTAGCCCACTCCTCTCACTGCAAAGCCTGCACCCTCCCCCTTTTTACCATTTACATTGTGCTGTTCAGACACTGTTGAATAACTAACCTTTGTCAATTCCAATTCTGAGGGTCCTCCAAACTGCTAGGTTTTTGCTGGATTTGTTTCAACTTCACGTGTCCAAGCTTTAACTCAACGAGACATGGCAATCCCTCTGACTGGTTCCTGTGAGCTGGGTGCAAACGACTAGGGTGAAGACCACTCGACCCCAGCATCTACAGATTTTCATGTATAAATTCATTTTCCCGTGTTGGATCCACACCCACTTCTGCAAACTCTGGAGGCAGTGTGAGAATGATGACACATGGTGAGTTGGTCGCAGAATCCTTCAGTGTTCAATTTGGCGGAGGCAACAATTGTTTTATTTGCTATAGCTATAAATATTATCACCAAAGATTGTGGAACTACAGATGCAGTGAAAGGCTTACTCAGTGCCACTTGGAGCTCTTCTCCTGAAGCAGATTTTCCCGAATCTGAAAATAGACTGCAAATAGCTTGGAATTTTCATTCAAAAATAAAAATTCAATTTCAATGACCATTTGCCGAGATGTGCATTGCAGCCACTAAATCCAATCCTTTGAGTATTTCATAAAGAAACAAATAGAATTGATACCGCCTGCTTTCACATCCTTAACACCCCACGGCAATATTTTTAGCCACCAATTATTATATTTTGTGAATTTCTCTGAGAGCTATTTTAACACGCATTTAATTATTTCCTTTGAATAGCTCAAGCACTCAACAGGAATTTGTTAACTAATTGTTCTGAAAAGGACAGATTAAACTATAGAAACCTAGGTCGATATAATGGGTGATTCAAAAACAGTTTGGCATGTTGTTTGGGCTGGTGTTAGAACATTCATTGCAAACAGACATTTTGATGCCTAGTGGACCAGATGAGCGGTCTCATGATAGCCATCATTGGTTAGAAGAGCAGATAGGAGATTTGGTGAATGAGATCAAGGCTCTCGGATGGTGATGTTGTCTCCCAGGTGCCAGGGTCAGGGATGTCTCTGATTGAGTTCATAGCATTCCGGAAGGAGGGGGGCGAGCAGCCGGATGTCATAGTCCATAGGGGACCAATGACATTGATAGGAGTAGGGATGAGGTCCTGAAGAGGGCATAGAAGGATGAGAGGAGACTTGATAGAGGTTTACAAGGTTAGGAGAGGCATAGATAGGGTGGGCAGCCAACACCTGTTTTCCAGGGCAGAATCAGCAAACACCAGAGGACACATGTACAAAGTTAAGGGAGGGAAGTTTAGGGGAGACATCAGAAGTAAGTTTTTAACACAGCAAGTTGTGGGTGCCTGGAATGCTTTGCTGGGTGGTGGTGGAGGCTGAAACATTGGAGGCATTTAAGAATCTTTTAGATAGACACATGGATGAAAGAAAAATGGAGGGTTATGGCGTAGGGAAAATTTAGTACTTTTTTAGAAAAAAATAACATCGAAAGCCGAAGGGCTTGTACTGTGCTGTATCGTTCTATTCTATTCTATGCAATTGCTTGTTGGGGATACTGGTAGGAGAGGACTGTATAATTCCACAGTATCATGATACACTTCAGCGCAAAAAAAGACTCTTCGGGCCATTGTTATGAGCCCAGAGGACCCATAAACCCAGCAGCAATAGATATTCACCAAGACAAATGGTTACTAAACAAAAGTTGCTTTTAATTATCTTTAAACATGAAAACAGAATCACACTTTAACTTATCACTATTGACTTAACTAACCTAACTTAACCCCCTTCTAATTCTAAGTGCACGTGTATGTAATGTGTGTGCAAGTTCAGAAAAGTTCTTTGGTTCACAGTCAAATCTCACTTCACATTCCTCCAAGTTCACTGGTTGCAGGCAATTCTTATACTGTGCACAGAATTTAACATTTATAAAGTTCACCAGGCTTTGGTGTTTGAAGGGTAAAAGGTTCTTGTCAGTGTTGGTAAACCTCAGATTTCCATTTCCATGTTCTGTCACACCATGTTCCTACCAAGAATGGGAAAAAAAAGGCATGCAAATCACAAAGCTAATTGGGGAAAGAATAATTCATTGTTTTGTGTGTCGTCTTTTTAAATACTGTAATGGAAAAGAGTTTTTCTCCAGAGCCCCTGAAATGTATAAACAATTACAATGTAATTGAAGGGTCTGTAAGATAAAATTTGGAAATTCATACTGGCAAGGGTTATAAATCTGTCTGATTGGATGATGTGCAGGCACATTCTGAAGAACAAATATCAAGAAAGAAAATTGAGAACTGACAACTTCCTCATGGGAATGCTGTGCTCTTACTTTGAATAGTTTTATTTGAAAAATGCTGCATTTTATAACTGATCTTCTCCTGACACACTGGGACACTGGAGACCAGATAAGATATAATCTACAAGCACACTATAATATGTGGTGAGATTACATTAAAGCTGTGAGGCACATTGCATTGAGTGCCACGTGCAACCTGGTCATTAATTCCCAATGCATGAAATTGTGCTCATTCCTTGAGGAATGCAAATGCATAATTCATTTAAGTCAAAGCACATCCAAATGCTGGTGGATCTCAGCTGGTCCTGCAGCGTCCATAGGAAGTAAAGATATATTATTGACGTTTTGGGCCAGAAGTTCTGCAGATCGTGTTATATGGCGAGCTCTCCACTGGCCACCGAGACAGAGGTGCACCAAAGAAGAGGTACAAGGACTGCTTAAAGAAATCTCTTGGTGCCTGCCACATTGACCACCACCAGTGGGCTGATATCACCTCCAACTGTGCATCTTGGCGCCTCACAGTTCGGCGGGCTGCAACCTCCTTTGAAGAAGACCACAGAGCCCACCTCACTGACAAAAGACAAAGGAGGAAAAACTCAACACCCAACCCCAACCAACCAATTTTCCCTTGCAATTGCTGCAAATGTGCCTGCCTGCCCCGTATCGGACTTGTCAGCCACCAACGAGCCTGCAGCAGATGTGGACATACCCCTCCATAAATCTTCTTCTGCGAAGCCAAGCCAAAGAAGAAGAATCTGCCCTAAGGAGTAGATCTCAGATATGGTTGTTTCTTGAACACAGAGGGAATGAGAAAGGGTTGATGAGACTTGGGTGAGAAAGCAGACATTTTATTATCATCAAGACCCTTGAGAAATTAACCAGATTGTTTCTTAATTAGGGTAATTGAATCAGAGCTTTGTACAGCAAGGAAGCAGATCCCACGGCTCGATTCAGCTTGCCGACAGCTAGTACCATTTGCCTGCCTTTGCCCCATATTCTTCTCAACCTTCCCACTCCATGTGCCTGTCTAAATTTTTTTTTGAATGTCGTAATTCCACCACCACTTCCTTTGGCGGCTCGGTCCATATGCCCACCGCTCATGTGTGAAAAAGGTACTCCTCAAGTCCTCTTTAAATAATTTTCCTCTCACCTTAAACTGGTATACCATCAAGTTTCTACCCCAGGGGAAAAAAAAAAACACTGTGACTGATATCCAAGACTGGAGTGGTATTAATTAGAATAAAAGTGGACCTTTCTGCAGTCAGAATATTAGAATGTTATCTAGCCTGTTGAGCCTACCCCACCATTCAATATGATCGTGGATGATCTGGCCATGGACTCAGCTCTACTTATTCCTGTTCCCCATAGGTAGGACTACTTGATGGAGAAGACTGGGTTTGCTTCCTTCCTATTGCAGGCAAACAGTAGCTAATATAGCCAAGAAACAGAGCAGAAACCCAGTGGGGCCAAAAGGAGAGTTAATATTTTGGTCCGAGTCCCTGCAGCAGGACTGAGAGGGGAAGAGCTAATGTAAAAGGATAACAGAGAGAGAGGGGTGCCATAGAGACTAGCAGATGAAAAGGAGAATGAATGGCAGATAGAGTCATGAGGAGGAGAAGGTGTTGGAAGACAACAGCTGGTGGGCGAGAGACAGAAACAGGATAGGAGGGAAAATAAGGGGCAGGTTGAGTTAGGTGGGGTAAGGGGAGGATTGGCAGTGGAGATAGGCAGGAAGATGATAAGTGGAGACACTAGAGGCTCCAGATACTGGAATCTGGTAAGTAAGAAAGATGATGTAGAACCAGATAAAGGATGGATGATGGACAGATCGAACAGGTTGGGTAAGGGCATAGGAGACCTTTTGGCCTAAATGTGTGGGTGGCAGGCATATGGTACCAGGTGTAGGAGTGAAGAACCATGGTGGAAAGTTAAAGGAATATAGGGAGTGTCGGTTCCGTGAAATTGGAAAATTCACTGTTCATACCATTAGGATGTAGAGTACACAGGCCAAGTATGAAGTGTTGCCTGACCTGGCAGAGAGGAAGGCTGGGGACAGACAGGTTTCTGCAGGACTGGGATGAGGAATTGAAGTGGCTTGTAGACAGGACCTAAAGATGATGAAATGTGGATATTACCCCATGGTGCTCCGCAAACCAGTCGGTTAGTCTGTGTTTCATCTTACCAGTGTGGAGGAGGTCACATTTTGAGTGCCAAATGCAATAGAAAATATTGGAAGATGTGAATACCTTCCTTACCTGGAGGGGCTGGTTAGATCCTTGGATGGAGGTGAGGGAAAATGTGGAGGAACACATGCTGCACCTCCTGCAGCTGCAGGGGAACGGATCTGGGAAAGGGGAGGGTTGGTCCCTGGGTGCAGTAGATAATGATGGGAAGATGTGACTGGTGCAGCTTGTGGAAATGATGAAGGGAAATGTGCTGATTGTGGAGGCAGGGAGGGTGAAAAGTGATTAGTAGAGGAATTCTATTTTTTATCTGCCTGTAAGGTGCAAGGATGAGAGCAGGACTGGGAAATGGCGGAAAAGTGGGCAGTGACATCACTAGGGTTAGGGTCACCCAGTGCAGTAACTCATGGTGTCGCCTTCCTCCCCCATGGACCTCCTCCCATATCAAACCATATGGAATCCTTAGTAATGTTTGTTGTACAAATGTTACTTGAAAATCATAATTCCCATAGATCGCTGAATGTATAGGCGATAGTAGTGAGATAAACAATGAGCAAAATTAAAATTATACCTTTAAATTACAATATCATACACACAGCCTAAATGTATTTACAAATGACCACAATATTGTAGCTAAAAGCCCAGAAAATTTGACAAAAGCAGTGATTATAAAAACACTGGTGTCATGATAATGAATATGTATGAGATGTACCGGAAGTCACGTGGTAAGAGAGAGAGATAAGAACACAAGCAGGAGAACAAAGGAAACGGGAGAATAAAGACCCAGAGAAGTTTACCTGATAAAACTTGTGTTTAATGTTTTATTAACTTCACATTTCGGGCCACAAATGTGACATTGGCGACGAGGATGAAAGAAGCTTGAAGAAAATTAAAGACTAAACAAGATTACAGAGGATTACAGACAACTTCAAGGTGATAAGAATTTTCTCTTGTCTCAGTACTTTTGGGGCTGGAATATTTCCTCATGGCTGGTGTAGACAGTGACTTTCTAACACATAGTGGAATTGCTCATTTTGACCCGACTGGTGATGCAAGCACTGTAAGTGTGAAATGGAAGGCATGGCTGGAAGAATTTGAATCCTACGCCGACAGTCGTGGCCTATTTATAGATACCGGTACAGTTGAACAAAAAGCACAGAGAAGGGCGTTACTTCTTTTCACCATAGGACCCGCAGTTCGGGAAACATTTAAGACACTTTTGAATACTGGAAGAAAGGATGAGTACCGGAAAGCGGTAGATGCATTAAATGCACACTATGTAGTGACACCGAATGCTACATTTCAACGCCATTTGTTTCAGAGAACGAGACAAGAAGATGGCCAGACAATTGCTCAGTACGTGACGAGACTATGCCAGCTAGCTGTTGGATGCAATTACATGCCAGCTGATTTGGATCAAGTCGTACAGCACTGCAGATCAGATAAACTCAGAAGACGTCTACTGGAAAGAGGGAGTGAGTTGGAACTCACCGATGCTTTAACCATTGTTGCTGCATTAGAGGCTGTTGAAGGGCAATTTCATACCATGACCCTGAAAGACAACCCAAGCCAGCAAATTAAGAGGCTCTCACATCGCCATAATCAGCCAAGATATACACCGACACAGGACGTGGAGTGTTATCGATGTGGAAACCGAGGTCACTTTGGAAAAGACCCATATTGCCCGGCCAAAGGCCAAGTTTGCAGAAAGTGTGGAGGTAAGGACCACTTTGCAAAGAAGTGCAAAAGCAAGTCCAATGCAAACCAGAAGAGGAAGAGTACAACTTCCAAAGGCAAAGCCTGGGGGAAAGGAAAGTATCCTGGAAAGAAAGATACCATTCGCCAGATAGACGGTGACGATGATGATACCCAGGAGGAACAGAGTTGTTACCAATTTACGTTGAATGAAGTACGTCATCAGAAGGTCCCAGTGATCATTGGTGGAGTGACAGTGCAGGTCATTGTAGACTCAGGCAGTGACAGTAATGTGATTGATCGACATTTATGGGAGAAGTTGAAAAGGAAAAAGATCATCTGTACCTCAAAGAAGTGTTCCAAGAAACTGTATCCATACACAGCAACCAAGCCATTGCAGACCATTGGATGTTTTACTGCAACTGTTGAAGCTGGAGATAAGTATACCGAAGCAGAGTTTATGGTCATAGAAGAGAGGGGAGAACCATTGCTGAGTAGAAACACAGCGCAAGACCTGGCAATACTTCATATTGGAGCTTGTGTCAATTCAATTCAGTCATACGAGGATATGAAGCAAGAATTCCCCGCAATATTCCAAGGAGTAGGAAAGCTGAAAGGTCGACAATTGAAGCTAGCGGTAGATGAAACGATCAAATCCAAGGCACAACCAATGCGCCGAACTCCGTTTGGACTTCGTGGGAAAGTCGAAGCCAAAATTAAAGAATTGATCGAGCAAGACATTATTGAACCGGTGGAACATTCAACACAATGGGTCAGCCCATTAGTGATTGTGCCCAAACCAAAGGGTGACATAAGACTATGTGTTGACATGAGAATGGCCAATGAAGCTATAATTAGAGAATGACACCCTATACCAACGGTGGAGGAAATACTTCAAGAACAAACTACCAGCAAGATATTCTCAAAAATTGATCTGAAATGGGGCTATCATCAATTAGAGCTGGATCCAAGTTCCCGAGATGTAACTACATTTGTGACTCACTGTGGATTGTATCGTTACAAGAGACTATCATTTGGAATTAATGCAGCTTCGGAGATCTACCAGTATGAAATCCATCGAGTGATTCAAGGCATTCCTGGATTTGCCAACATTTCTGACGACATCATAGTCCATGCACCAACGAAGGAAGAGCATGACAAACGGTTGAGGCGTGTACTATCTAGACTACAGGAGGCAGGCCTTACCGTGAATGGAAACAATTGCCAGTTCGGTGTGTCAGAAATGGACTTCATGGGACACAGACTTACACGGAAAGGACTAAACCCTGCAGAGGCCAAGGTGAAAGCTATTGCAGAGGCACGTGCACCTCAGAACGCAACAGAGGTGAGGAGTTTCCTGGGATTGGTCAATTTTTGTGCAAAGTTCATTCCTAATTTCGCTACAGTGGCAGAACCACTAAGGAAACTAACCAGGAAAGGTGTACCATTTCATTTTGGATCTGAGCAGAAGAAAGCGTTCACAGCGCTGAAGCAAAGCCTGACAGATGCAAAAACTCTTGGATATTACGATCCGGCGGCATCAACCAAAGTCATAGCGGATGCCAGCCCAGTTGGTTTAGGAGCCGTGTTGGTCCAGATGCATGATGGAAGACCAAGAATCATTGCCTATGCCAGCAGATCGTTATCAGATGTGGAAAGAAGATACTCTCAGACAGAGAAAGAAGCACTCGGACTTGTATGGGCCTGTGAGAGGTTCCATGCATATTTATACGGCATTGAATTTGAACTCATCACAGATCATAAGCCATTAGAGGTGATCTATGCACCTAGATCCAAACCATGTGCCAGAATAGAGAGATGGGTACTCAGACTACAACCCTACAAATATAAAGTAATCCACATTGCAGGGAAAGCAAACATTGCTGATCCGCTGTCCAGATTGGTGAAGGATGGTGGTCCACAATCCAAGTCAGAATTGGGAACAGAAACAGAGAGCTTTGTACGCTTCGTAGCTATTCAGGCAACACCGAAACCTGTGACTACGAAGGAAGTCGAGAGAGAATCCGAACGTGATCCAGAACTTATGGAAGTAAGAGAATACATACAGAGTGGACAATGGGACAAGTGTACTCACAAGGCTTACATTCCCATTAGAGACGAACTTTGTTGCATCGGACAGTGTGTATTGAGAGGTTGCAGATTGGTGATTCCGCAAAGATTGAGACCGAAGATCGTATCCTTAGCGCATGAAGGACACCTAGGTATTGTTGGTACCAAGAAAAACCTCAGGACCAAGGTATGGTGGCCAAGTTGTGATAACGACGCAGAGAAATTTGTTAAAACTTGTCACCGATGTCAAATCACAAGTAGGAGTAATCCTCCAGAACCGATCCGGAGTACGCAACTCCCGACAGGACCATGGATCGACGTAGCTGTTGATTTTCTTGGACCTTTACCGACGGGTGAATCAATTATGGTAGTGATAGATTACTACAGCAGATACTATGAGTACGTGGTGTTGAAGTCCACAACCACTGAAAAAACAATACAAGCGTTAGCAGAGATATTCGCAAGATATGGATTACCTGTTACATTATACTCTGACAATGGTCCACAATTCATTTCAGAGACATTTACGGAATACATGAGGACCACAGGTATCCACCATCATAAAATAACTCCGAAATGGCCGCAAGCCAACGGAGAAGTAGAAAGACAAAATCAGTCCATTGAAAAACGATTGAGGATTGCACACGCAGAAGGACAAAATTGGCGAGAAGCATTGCTATCTTATGTGGCTATCTATCGAGCAACGCCTCATGCAACCACTGGAAAAAGTCCTGCAGAAGCATTTTTTGGGAGAAAAATCCGCACAAAAATGCCAGAAATAAAGGAAATCCGAGATGACCAGGAGATGAGGGACCACGATGCTGAAAAGAAAGGTGCAGCAAAGCTGTACACAGATTCGAAACGTGGAGCCAAGTACTCAGACATCATGCCAGGAGATAATGTTCTAGTGAGGCATGAAACTGGTGGTAAGCTAGACACACCTTATTACCATCAACCCTATACTGTCGTATCCAGAAGTGGCAGTATGGTGACAGTCAAGTCTCCGACTGGAGTCCTGTATAAGAGAAATGTCTCAGGTGTAAAAAGGTACCAGTCCAGAGATACATCGAGCGAAGAGGTTGAAAGGCCAAAACGAGATGCTGAAACTGAGAGATCTGATGATGTTCCAGAGGCAGTTACCAGCACTCCTGATGAAGTGACTAGAGCGCCAGAAACACCCGAAGCCGTGGTGAGCAGTATTTCCGACGCTGAGAGTGAACAACCGAGAAGCGACGACAATATCACAGGCAGGCCGAAACGAAACCGGAAAATGCCCAAACGATACGAAGACTTTGTGCCATAGTTTTAATAAGAACTTTGGGACAGTATTTTAATCTTATATCATAAAGTGCATGTATGAGTGCTGTAGGAAGTAAATTTTATGTAGTTGAGTTATAGTATTACCATTAGTTACGATGTTTGTAAGTTTCCGAGGGATATTGATAATTGAAGGTAAAGTTTATTTCTGATTAAAGGAGGGATGTCATGATAATGAATATGTATGAGATGTACCGGAAGTCACGTGGTAAGAGAGAGAGATAAGAACACAAGCAGGAGAACAAAGGAAACGGGAGAATAAAGACCCAGAGAAGTTTACCTGATAAAACTTGTGTTTAATGTTTTATTAACTTCACATTTCGGGCCACAAATGTGACAACCGGCAGCAACAAAAACACCAGTGTGTGCTTGTAGCATGTGCAGATGAAACCCCGTGATTTGAAACATCGTTGTCATTGGGTAATAACGACAGCTCTGACCAGAGTGCATGAGAAGATTCAAAATGGAAATTAGCCATTGAGTTTTAGCCTTGTAGATGTATTGATACGTGTAAGCTGGGCTTACAAAAAAATGTTTCTGTTGTTATAACTAACTACAGGGATATTTTTAATAAAAATAATATATTTCTGCTGAAATACTGCACAAACATTTAATAAGCAGCCATTTTGGTGTCACCCCCTCTGATGGTGTCACCTGGTACCACATCCCCTCCCCCCCAGTGATGCCAGTGAATGTGCGTGAGAGCTCCATTGACCATGGAAAAGGGGATGCTAAATTTCCTAAAGCAGGAGAACTTTTCAGATGTCCTGCAACAGAAACCCTCACCTTGAGAACAGCTGGTATAGAAATGGAGTGACTGAGAGTAAAGGATGGCATTGTTATAAGAGGCAGGTTTGAAGGAGATGCACCCTTGGTAGCTGTGGGAGTCAGTAGGTTCATAGTAAACATCAATGAATACTTTGTGCCCTTGCTGAAGACAGATAAATCCTGCAAAGGGAGAAAGGTGTGATAAATGATCTCAGTGAAGTTGAGGGCTGGAATGCAGTTTGTAGCGAAGGTCATAAAATCGATCTTTTCCACCCTAGTACAAGAGGAATCAATGATGTAGCAGAGAAAGAGTTGAGGACTGGCACCAGAGTAGATCTGGAACAAGGACTGTTCCACATGGCCAGTGAAAAGACATGCACAGCAGAGGATTATTTGAGTGACTATTGCCTCACCTTTGATTTGTAGAATGTAAGAAGAATCAAAAGAAAAGTTGCTCAGGTGTGAACAAGCTTTGCTGGGTGGAGAAATGTGATGGTGGACGGAGACTTGTTGGATCCTTGTTCCAGAAAGAAGTGGGAGGCACTAAGACATATCTGAGAGGGGTTGGGAGAGGGGGAGGGAATAGAAGTGAAACAAAGAAAATCTTAGAAAGGCAAAAGAAGCAAAGCCAAGAGTTGGTACCCACCTAAGCCAATCTGGCTCCCAGTATTTTTAAAACCCTTGATAAGTTGTCACTTTCTGGAATCTTAATCAGTAATCTCTGTTGTGAGAATGAATCACTTGGTGGCTGCTTTCCAAGGTTTACTCAACTTAATTGTACAGTTACATCTCAAATTCAAAAAACAGGCGCCAGACACCTGCTAGCAGCTGATTGGAGGAAGAGAGGTCAGGTGACCTGAGGCCCGGCGGCAGCCAGGGTTATCTAAATATGAAATACAAGCTCATTAACAATTAAAGAATAACTTTTTCACATTACATCCTTTCCTCCTAAAAAAATAAAGCACGAGCAGTATCAAGCAATACTTTACTTTCATCCATATCGATCGGGAGGTTTTGGGGCACGATCGGATCTCCTTATTCTTATGGAGCTACTGTTTCATCATCCTCCGCACTATGGCAGGTCATATCTTCCTCCTCCTCCAGTATTGGTACCACCAGATTTCTTGTATCTTGTTCCACAATGGGAGATGTGGGGATTGCCTGGGCTTCTGGACAAGGTGCCAAGTCACAACTAGACACAATAGACTCCCATCCATCTGGGGACCTGATGTTTGCATATGTTGCATTACTGTCAAGAGTTCAACTTGATCCACAAGTGGATCATTCTTGTTACTCCTCACAAACCTTCTTAGCCGCATGGGGCCAGGGGTCATTAGCCGGGAGGGCAGTGAATTTCCATGGGATGAGCGGCATTAGATCCAGGCATCTGATCACTGTTGGAGAATGCCTATTGGGACATGGAAAGTATTTATCATGGGTTGAATCGTGTTAGAAGATCCATGAATCCACGTGGCGTAATAAGCAAACATCCTTTCTAAGGATCTCAAGTTTTCTGATGGAGGCAGCTCTTATAGTGGCCGAAGTCTCTCAGGATCTGGTTGAATGAGACCCTTCCCCGGCCATTAATGGAATTCACAGATTCCACACTCTTTGAATCATTAAGTGTTAGGTGCCTCTGACTGATGATCTTCAGGAATTTCTTTACATTTTGATCATGTCCCTCTTGTGTACGTCCAGCAATAGTGATTATTGTCAAGGTAAGGGAAGGCATCTTGCCATTTTTCTTCTCTAACTAACTTGTCCATCGCTCACTGGAAGGCAGCTACTTCATTTATGACTCCAAATGCAATCCTACAAAACTTTGGTATAAACGTCCATTGGCTTCAAAATCCATCTACCTCTTACCCGACTCCTTCAGTGATACTGAGTGATAGGCACTTTTCAGGTCAAAGGTAGAGAACACACAATATTTTGCAAGTTTGTTCACCATTTCATCAATCCTTGGCAAGGGGTAACTATCCAATTCCGTGTACTGACTGATTGTGAATAATCCACACATATTTGCTTCTTGTGTCAGTGGGTAGGATCCTTCGCCACTCCCACTTGGGCTTACAATGCACGTCTCAATTATGCCTTCTGAATTAGTAATTAACGAATTTCCTCTACAAGTTCTGATCATCTTTGCTAAAGTGTCTTGATTTGGTTTACTTGCTTGGTGATAAATTTGGAAAAAGGGATGGCTCTTCTATTTTTGCAGCTGTAATCATCACCACCATTCACAATTAGTTCGGACAAGGGTCCTCCATATTCAAATTTCATACTCAGATGCTGTCCAAGTATTAAGTCAGAACATAGGTCCTTCGATACACCATGTGGCAGAGTATGACTGGCTATTAAGACTAAGGGCTAGGTCAACAACACCGTATCCTTGGGAACTAGTGCTTAGTTTTCTGAGCCGTAGTAACGTCTTTACTGGATGGTTTTAGTTCTCGCGTGATTTTTTTGCTAATGTAACTATCAGTGCTGCATGAATCCAACAGAGCACCTAACCTTTTTACCATTCACAGTCACAAAGGTTGCGGCTTGAGTGAATCCTTGTGGCACATTAGTAAGTGTCGCCAGAACCCGAGAATTGACCACTGCTGCCATTGAGCTTGGTGAGGCTTGGATTTTCACACACGCACATAATGTCCCTTCTTGGTACATTTATAACAAGTAACCTCGAGTGGTGGATGGTTATCCCGTGAATGGTAAGAGAAGCCACAAAAGAAACATTTCCATTTTGTATTATAAATGGCAGCCACAGCTTGTTTCTCAGGAACAGCTGGAAGAATCCTTCTCAAATACCTATGATGGTTCAGGGTTCACTACTACAGCTGTACAGGGTGCCAGCCTCAGAGCGTATGCGTCATTATTGCATTGAGAGGTGTCTAACGCAGTTACAAGCAGTCTGTAAGTTCAATGTTTTGTCGACGTTGGCATATTGCAGGTGAGGCAATGTTTAATAGATGCTGGCATATTGCAGGTGAGGCAATGCCAGCAATGAACGCGTCACTCATTGCCTCGTTTCCAAGCTGCTCCGCACTATGATCTCAAAAATTACAGTTTCTCTTTAACTTTTCGAACTCCCTGAAGAAATCATCTAGTGATTCTCCTGGCTTCTACTGCCTGGTATTCAGTGAATATCTGGCAAAAACCTCATTGGGAGTCTTCACATATAAACTGTCCAACTCGGAGATAGCGGAGTCAAAATTTTCACATCCTTCTATGTATTCAAAAGTGTTGCAATTCACCCATCCTAACAGTGTTCTGTACTTTGTCCCCATATTTGTCAACGTAGTTCATGAAAATCATACTCCAATGCCGCTACTCCTTGGCAGCTCTCGGTGATCTGGGGTCGGTGTCCAAGTACTTGGGCCTCCACGCTATCTCCATTCTTGTTAATTAAGTTGAGTAAATTGTCGTGAGAATGAAAAATCTGGTGGCTGATTTCCAAGCTTAACTCAACTTAATTGAACAGTTATAATTAGAATTTAAAAGAAAGGTGCGAGAAAGCAGCTGGAAGCTGATTGGAGCAAGAGAGGTCAGGCGACCTGAAGAGTGGTGGCAGCCGGGATCAACTAAATATGAAATTCAAGTTTATTAACAATTAAGAATAACTTTGTAATATTACAATCTCCAACGTGAAGCATCATTCAGAGTCAAAGTCTCTATCTGTTAATTCACAAAAGTCTCTATCTTAATGCATAGTGGTGTTTGGTTGGAAATGAGGCCTCCTGTTTGTTTCTTTCAGCCAATAAAATCTTTTGAATCCAAGTTATTTTTAATAGATTATGATTAGTGTTACTCTAGCTAACTAAAGATTCCAACATTGTCACATAATATTACATTTAGAATGTAACATAAATGAAATTCTTTTACTTTTGTCTACCGTGAGGCAGACAGAGAGTCGCCACTTTGTCCAGTGCCCCTCTCAGAAACCTACAGTACCTGGTGTTCCCAGTCGGTCTCCCCTCCAAGTACTGACTAGGCCTGAGCCTGCTTAGCTTCCTAGATCAGGCCATCTCAGGTGCATTCAGACTAGTTTGCATATATCTATAAGACAGTTTACATTTATTTACATATAGTCTACATATATCACATTTTGTCATAGTTAAGTTAAACATTGCTTAATTCCACCGTGACAATAATTAGCACCCTCCAACAATTAATGGTAAATACCATCTGTCAAAGAGATTAATTACACTTAATCTGAATTCAGCTTCAAAACCTTTTGTGTGTTAAATATAATAGATTAGCTGGATTGCAGTTTAGCACTATCTTTTCTGGTGGAATGTACTTAATAATTAGCTTAATTATTTAAAATAATAGAGATATTTTCAAATATAATGAATGTGTCATCTTATTGATTATTAACAAACAGTAAAACCTGGCTATAGGGAATGGCCCAAAGACTAATTAATCTACACAGAACATATGAAGAATCCATTTGACACATCATTATTCAAGTTCTAATAATTAGTATTATATTATATATATGTGTATGTAATATATACACTTTGAATTTCCATAATTTAAAAATTCACTCTGAGTTAAAAGTCATTTCACGAGAGACTGAGAATCAGTCAGTTATGATCAAAGAACCCTTTGAGAGAGTCGCATATGAGACACAAGTAAACAAATAATTTCTGGTAGCCATAGTTACGATTTACAATTCAGTAAATTGACAACTCATGCCTGGAAGTTGGATAACAATATATTTTACAAATATATCAGCTCATATTGGAGCCTCTTAATAGCTCCAGTGGGAGATATAAAGGGAATGCCTGGAAGTATATTTTCTAGGACAATGGGTTTCAACCTTTTCCTTTCCACTCACATACCACTTTAATATTCCCTCTGCCATCGGTGCTCTGTGATTAGTAAGGGATTGATTAAAGGTGGAATGTGGGTAGAAAGAAAAAGTTTGAAAACCAATGTTTAATCGCACCTCGTTGACTCATTATGTGCATGGTTTCATAACTCCAAAGGAAATGGGCCAATGACAATTTTTCTCAAGCAAAATATTTCAGGCACAATTGGGTCTAGAGCAGCAATTCTCAACCTTCCCTTCCCACTCACATCCCACCTAAAACAATCCCTTATTAATCATAGAGCACCGATGGCCACTGGTCTAGGACAAGGCAAAGAGAGAATGAGGATATCAGTAGGAATAGAAGAATCTGCATCAGTTGATGGATATCTGAGAAGAAATATTAATGGGTGGATTGGATTGGGCACATCAGAAGAAGGCCAACAACTGCCATGACATCTCCGAGAAAAACGTGATATCTAGCATTTTATTTCAAGTATTCAGGATAGCTGGCAATCTCATGCTTGGTTGCGGGTGTGCTGGAACTGAGGTTGGCGTCTTTGCATGGTTGGGGAATGGGATCACAGTGTGGAGAATTCGGGCATGGGACTCAGTGATTGCAGAATCAAAGTCACTTCCAGGATACTCTTGTCTAAGCTTGCACATGGAATAAGTTTATTTGTTAAGGATATCAATAAGTGGAGAGGATGCAAAGATAAGGTTCTGCATGTAAGGTTAGTAAGGAAGGTTCAGTCACTATGGATTAATAGAGATATAGTGAGATGTGTTCAATAGTTAGATAGTGAGATGGGTTCAGAGGTGGCTGGAAGATAGACAGCATAGAGTCATGGTAGACAACTGTCTGTCAGGATGGAAGCCTGTGATGAGCGGAGTGCCTCAGGGTCCTCTGTGGTTTTTCATTTGTATTAATCTTTTGGAGGAGGGGGTGGTTAACTGGATAAGCAAATAGGCAGACCATAGGAAAATAGGGGGAGTGGTGGATAGTGAGGAAGGTTTGCTTGGATTACAGAAGGATTTGGTTTGTTTGGAAAAGTGGGCTGAAAGATGGCAGATGGAATTTAATGTAGACAAGTGCAAGGTGCTGCATTTCAGAAAAAATAACCAGAATAGGACTTATGCAGTTAAGGGGAGGACATTGTGGTATGCAGAGGAACAGAAGGATCTCGGGGTTATGGTATAGAGTTCCTTCAAGGTAGATTCCCATGTAGACAGGGTGGTTAAGAAGGCATATGGTATGCTGGCCATAAATCATAGTGTATAGGAGCTGGGAAATTATGCTGCGACTGTTTAAAGCATTGGTGAAGCCAGGTTTGGAGTATTGTGTTCAGTTCTGGTCTCCAAATTATAGGAAGGATATAGATAAGGTGGAGAGGGTGTAGAGAAGATTTACAAGGATGTTGCCTGGCATACAACATCTAGAGTACAGAGAAAGATTAAGGAGACTGGGACTTTATTCATTGGAATGTAGACAGCTGAGAGGAGATTTGATAGAGGTATTTAAAATTATGAAGGGAATAAATAGATAGACGTGAATAGACTCTTTCCCCTGAGGGCAGGGGAGGTTGCAACAAGAGGGCATAAACTATGGGTAAGGGGGAAAAACTTTAGAAAAAAATGTTAGAGGATGCTTCTTCACTCAGAGAGTGGTGGCAGAATGGAATGATCTTCCAGAGGAGATAGTTGCGGCAGGGTCCTTTCTGTCATTTAAGAGAAGGTTGAATGTGTACATGGATATGAGGAGGTTGGAGGGTTATGGGTGGACAGCGGGAGAGGGTAGCTAGTGGAGTTGTTCAAGTGAACCAACGCAGACTCATAGGGCCGATATGGCCTGTTTCCGCGTTGTAAATTGTTATATGGTTATATGGTTATAAGATTTACTAAAATGTTGCCTGGATTGTGGTATCTAGAATACAAAGAAAGATTAAGTAGACTGGGTCTTTATTCATTGGAGTGTAGAAGGTTGATGGGGGATTTGATAGAGGTATTTTAAATTATGAGGGAGATAGATAGTGTAGATGTGAATAGGCTCTTCCACTTGAGGGTAGGTGAGATTGGAATGAGGGGTCATAAGTTAAGGGTTAGGGGGAAAAACTTTAGAGATAACATAAAAGGAAGCTTCTTCACTCAGAGAGTGATGACTGAATGGAATGACCTTCCGGAAGAGGTGGTTGCAGCAGGGTCAATTTTATTCATTTAAGAGAAGGTTGGATGAGTGCATGGATGTGAGGGGATTGGAAAGTTATGGGCAGGGAGGAGATAGGTGAAACTAGTAGAGTTCTCTTAAATTGGTGCGGACTAGAGGGGCCGAATTGGCCTGTTTTCAGAATCTAATTGTTATATGGTTATACGGTTATATATGGTCACAAAATACTTAGTACAGTGAAAGCGGGTTCTTCTGCCAACAGTCTAACAGGTTTTATCCAACTTTCATACAGCCATGAAAAGAGAACAGTTTACAGAGTACAGGAATGCAGTGAAAATGCAGTTCAATAGCATTGTTATGGAGTTCATTCATGTCGCTGATGCTGTAGGGAAGGAACTGTCTTATGCCTGTCTTATGCACGTTCACGGTCTTAAGGATAATAATGATCCCATATGAAATCATGTGACATTTGAGATTATGCCACAGAAATCACTTGCACAGCCAAAGGGTGACTCATTTTCAGGAATGATTAGTCAAATAACTATGGTGGTTTAAGTCAAGCATAGAAGTCAACCAGAGTCCGCAAGCATTGAATCCATGCTGCTGAAGACCCAACTGCGCTGGGTGGGTCACGTCTCCAGAATGGAGGACCATCGCCTTCCCAAGATCGTATTCTATGGCGAGCTCTCCACTGGCCACCGAGACAGAGGTGCACCAAAGAAGAGGTACAAGAACTGCCTAAAGAAATCTCTTGGTGCCTGCCACATTGACCACCACCAGTGGGCTGATATCGCCTCGAACCATGCATCTTGGCGCCTCACAGTTCGGCGGGCAGCAACCTCCTTTGAAGAAGACCGCAGAGCCCACCTCATTGACAAAAGACAAAGGAGGAAAAACCCAATACCCAACCCCAACCAACCAATTTTCCCTTACAACCGCTGCAACCGTGTCTGCCTGTCCCGCATCGGACTTGTCAGTCACCAATGAGCCTGCAGCAGACGTGAACATACCTCTCCATAAATCTTCGTCCGTGAAGCCAAGCCAAAGAAGAAGAAGAAGAAGTAAACAGTATCCAGTTGATTTTGTCAGGAATTGGGTTATGCGCAGAACTGAGAGCAGAAGAAGAATACAAACAATGGACAGGAAGGGAGCAGCAGTGCCCATGGAAGGAAGGGATCTACAACCTTGTGAGTGGTAAGCAAATTAAGGCTGTGTTCACATCTGAAAATGTTGAGGAACGGCAACACCTAGACACTACTAGCAGAACTGCTGCCTCACAGCAGTGACCGAGGTTCAATCCTAACCTCTGGAGCTGCCTACATCAAGTAAGCCCCTTCTCCTTCTGGTCGTTTAGGTTTCCTTTGGTTGCTCTCGCTTCCTCCTATGCAGATTCATTCGCTCACTGGCCAAAGTGAAATGACCCTAGTGGGTAGGTGAGCAGTAGAATCTGAGAGATAAAACACAGAATATTGTGGACACATGGTTAAAGTAAAAACACGCACAATATGGAAGAGATTCCGCAGTGTCCTTTATGTAGCAAAGGTAGAGATACAGAACTGATGTTCCAGGCTTGAGCCCTTCATCAAAGTATGAGAAAATGCCGGTGGGCGAGCATCAGAATAAAAGAGTAGGAGGGGGAAGGGGGGGTGGCAGGGCAGGAGGTGATAGGTGGAGAAGGGAGGGAGGGGACAGTAGCACTGAGGGAGGGGGGAAGGCAGCGCTGTGTGGGTGAAAGAGCTGGAAAGGCAGGAAATGGGGACGGGGAAGAAAAGGCGTGCAGGTTTAATGGAAATCAATGTTCATGCCATCTGGCTGGAGGGCACCCAGACAGAAAATAAGCTGTTGTTCCTCCAATCTGCGGGTGATCAAGGTGGGATAGTACATAAGGGTCATGGGAGTATGACCCAGAACTGAAATGGTTGGCTGCTGTGAGGTTGTTGTGGTTGTAGACGGAGAGGAGGTGCTGAGCGAAGCGATCTCCCAGTCTGTGAATCAGTAGAATCTGAGAACGTTTTGATGGGAAGATTAAAATAGATTGGTGTTAAATATGGATGGTTTATAATTGGTGTGGATTTGCTGGAGGGGCTTTATCTGTGGATCTTTGCATGACTCTTGACAGACTGTGCGATGAAACTGAGAAAGATGGTCTTCATTGGACATGAATGAGAGGAAGAGTTAGTGTTGAAAATGTTAATAATGTCTTTCTTTGGCTTGGCTTCGCAGACGAAGATTTTTGGAGGGGGTAAATGTCCACGTCAGCTGCAGGCTCGTTTGTGGCTGACAAGTCCGATGCGGGACAGGCAGACACGGTTGCAGCGGTTGCAGGGGAAAATTGGTTGGTTGGGGTTGGGTGTTGGGTTTTTCCTCCTTTGCCTTTTGTCAGTGAGGTGGGCTCTGCGGTCTTCTTCAAAGGAGGTTGCTGCCCGCCAAACTGTGAGGCGCAAGATGCAGGGTTTGAGGCGATATCAGCCCACTGGCGGTGGTCAATGTGGCAGGCACCAAGAGATTTCTTTAGGCAGTCCTTGTACCTTTTCTTTGGTGCACCTCTGTCACGGTGGCCAGTGGAGAGCTCGCCATATAACACGATCTTGGGAAGGCGATGGTCCTCCATTCTGGAGACGTGACCCACCCAGCGCAGCTGGATCTTCAGCAGCATGGACTCGATGCTGTCGACCTCTGTCATCTCGAGTACTTCGACGTTAGGGATGAAAGCGCTTCAATGAATGTTGAGGATGGAGCGGAGACAACGCTGGTGGAAGCGTTCTAGGAGACGTAGGTCACTACATATAAAAACAGCTGAATTCTTAAAACCAGCACTTCCACTGCTTGCCCACATGAATAAAAAACAATAAACATACAATGTAATAAGCTGTAGCTATTAAATATTGCTCTAGAAACTTAGACTGATTGTGCAACACTGTACTGTCGAATCAGAACAAATTTTAGACTTGGGCTCTTTCTGAAGTCTTGGATGTTAACATTCCTTAGAATCCTTTGAAGAAAAAGACATTCTCCAAGTTATTTGGCCAGTTTTCCTCGAGCATAACCAAAACATTATCTGGGCAGTAATTCAGTGCCATTTATAACAGGGTGGCACATTTGGCGTAGCAGTTAGCGCAACGCCTTTACAGCACCAGCGATCGGGACTGGGGTTCCAATCCCACGCTGTCTGTAAGGACTTTGTATGTTCTCCCCATGTTTCCATGGGTTCCCCCCCAGGGGCTCTGGTTTGCTCCCATCATTCGAAACATACTGTGGCGTGTCGGTCAATTGGGTGTAAGTCGGGCAACACGGACTTGTGGGTTGAAGTGGCCTGTTACCATGCTGTACGTCTAAATATTAAAAAAATGCTCTGCAGCATGTCAAATCACCTGTTTCTGAGCATGATCAGTAGAGTGGCAAGAATATAGACCATAAAAAGAGTACAGTACAGGAACAGACACTTTAGAACACAATGTCTGCACTCAACACAATGCCAAATTAAACCAATTTTCCCTCTGCCTCATGATACAAATCTCTCCATCCTTGAATATTCATGTGTCTATCTCGAAACCTCTTAAATGCAACTATTGTGTGCTACCTCTGGCAGTCGATGCTAAGCACCTAGCCCTCTCTATAATTTCCTGGCATTATGGAATGATTGATCACGAAAATTCCAACAAATTACACCTGCATATCTTTTATCCACAGGTTTATCTTTCTGTCGTTTTATTTCCAAAAAAAAAGTTTTTTTAAAATTCTCAAATGACACCTGGCAGCTTTCCTAGCCTTTGAAATCACTGAATATCACTATTATTTCACGACAGAAATATTTATCACAGCATGCAGAAAATGATTTCAGTACACGGATTTAACTCCAGGTGACCAGTAAAAACATTTCAGTGCCTTTGATCTTTTGGGAAGCTAATGTATCTGATATGTTTTTCCTTTGATATGTTTGTATCTGGCCTGATGATGGAAGCTGAAGTTCGATTCTTACCTTTCATCCTCCCACCGATGTCCAATTATACCCTTTTGCCTGTTGTCCTGTGCTCCTCCCCCTGCCCCCCCCCCCCCCGCCCCAGCGCTTTAACTCAGGAGCCTGCCTACATTTTGCTCAGACCTTGACGATGAGCTCAGGCCCAAAATGTTGGTCATATATCTTTACCTCCTACGGACACGACATAACTTGTGGAGTTCCTCCAGAATTATTGTGCATTAATTACAATCACAGCATCTGTCGACTTTTATGTTTCACCCTATCTGATATGACAGTTCCCTAGAGTAATGTTACAATAACAAATAACATAGTTGAGCATTTAAAATTGATAATAAGCACTTAGCTCAGCAAACAATAAATATGTAACAAATAATAATCAAAGCTTTCATCCATTAGAGATGATTTGAATGTTCAGAATAATAAATGAATTGGAACTTACTAATTGGATGAATAGTTACTAGTCAGATATAGAGGCTTCTTGTAGTCCAGAAAAATATTGATTCTAGTTCTTGTACATCGCCATAACTTCCTTGCTTTCTCCTGGTGAGAGAACTGATTTTATGGAAAAACAGCACAGCACTGGAACAGGAACTTAGGCCCACAATCTCTATGCTGACCATGGTTTTTTTTCCCCTGATGATCTCTAGAAACAGGAAAAGGCACTAACGTTGAGATTCTTCCATTGAAGGCTTGTTTGTTCCACTGACCAAATAACATAAGGAGGAGGGTCCACTTTAAAGCCAAATGCAAAGAAATTAGTGACTTACCCCAAATGATCGGAAAAGAACACACCTGAGAGCAAAGAAACTGTGAGCTGGGCCAGGTTTGGAGTACTGTGCGCAGTTCTGGTCTCCAAATTATAGAAAGGATATAGATAAGATGGAGAGGGTGCAGAGAAGATGTACGAGGTCGCCTGGCTTACAGCATCTGGATTATAGGGAGAGATTAAGGAGACTGGAACTTAATTCATTGGAACGTAGATGACTGAGAGGGGACTTGATAGAGGTATTTAAAATTATGAAAGGAATAAATAGACTAAACATAAACTGACTCTTTTCCTTGAGGGCAGGGGAGGTTGGAACAAGAGGGCATGAGTTAAGGGTAAGGGGGCAAAACTTTAGGAGAAATATTAGAGGTGGGTTTTTTACTCAGCGAGTGGTGGCAGAATGGAATGATCTTCCAAATGAGAGAGTTGCGGCAGGGTCCCTTCTGTTATTTAAGAGAGGTTGGATGTGTAAATGGAGGTGAGGGGGTTTGAGGGTTATGGGCGGAGAGCAGGAGGGTTGAGTTAGTGGAGTTGTTCTAGTGAACCGGTGTGGACGCGAAGGGCCAACATGGATATATGGTTATAAGAGACTGCAGATGCCAGAATCTGGAGCGGAAACAATCTGGTGGGCCAGGCAGCATATGTAGAAACAAAGCACAGCCGGCTTCATGTTGAGACCCTGCATCAGGTCAAAGTGTGAAGGGGAGGTAGCCGATTTAGAAACATGTGGGGGAGGTATGAGATAGCAAATGAGGTGGATCAAGGGGAGAAGCATTGATGGACAGATGGGACCAGGTGGAGGGAGGGAAGGGGTGGCGATTGCATCTGAGGTGGGGAGGAGATAAGCAAAGAATACGAAAGGCATTAAATGATGTCAAATGGAGTCAAAGAGGGTGATGAATGGATGAGAGGAAAAGGAGATAGTGAGCAAATAGGAACAAAGAGGGAAGGAGATAGGAGAACCAATTGGTTTGACTGCCTGAATGATAGGCAAATGGAACCAAATAAGAGAAGGGAAAGAAACTGGGGATAAGAGGGCTCCGGATTCATTTGTAAAGAAGTGGGTGTGAGAGGGAACCAGGTGGAACAGAACAAGAGAGAATAGAACGGGGGAGGGGGGGGTGGTTTATCTGAAGTGTGAGAATTCAATGTTCTTTAACAAAATGAGCTGGTGACCAACGGCGACTTTCTAAGGGCTGCAGAACCCCCGTTACATAAACCTTTAAAATACTTGCTACATTAATCTTTAAAGTAGTAATCTTCCCAGCTGCTTTCCCTAAGATCAGCTGCATGTGACCAAACAGCTGCTAAACACTGTTAATGATCTTCATGTCTCCCGCGCAACAGCTAAGTCAGGAACAGAATGGCTGCAAGGCAGAGGCCCTTAAAGGGACAGGTCACCACCATGGTCGAGGTCAGAAATGTGGAGTGAGGGCTGGAATTCAAAGAAGGCTGAAGCACAGGGGTCTGAGACCTCCCCTACCATCCCCTACTGGCAAATGTCCATTCACTGGAGAATAAAATCAACAACCTGAGGGCAAGGCTACAAGTAAGACAAATCTCAGTTGTTTGCTGCACCGAGACCTGGCTATCGGAGAAAACCCCTGACACAACTATCTGATCAGACGGCTTCACCATTGACTGGATTGGAACCCAGATTCTGGAAAAGGGAGAGGAGGGAGTGTGTGCTTTTTCATTAATACTGGGTGGTGCTTGAAATTCGGGGTTATGTCGATTTCCTACTCTACTGCCTTAAAGCAAATCTTGATTAAATGCAGACCCTTCTCTGTACCCTGAGAGATCTCATCAGTGACTCTCACTGGAGTTTACATCCCTCCCGCTCTCCATTACAAGCAAACACTTGCAGAGCTGCATGATGTGGTCAATAAATGAGAGAAGGCCCAGCCCGATGCACTACAAATCTTAGTCAGTGACTTTAATCAGGCCTGTGTCAAGAAAACCATGCCTAACTACCACCAGTATGTATCCTGCTGTACCAGAGGTCCCAACACACTTGAACACTATTGGATCAAGATAAGGATTCTTTCCTGAGACCACACTTTGGCAAGTCTGATCACTTGGTTGTGCTCCTTCTGCCTTTATAAAAATTGGAGCCTAAAAAGAGAGGTCAGGCCAGCTAGAAGGTGGTAACAGGAGGCTGAACAGCGGTACAGGATTTCCTCGAGTCAGCAGATGGGGCAGTGTTCAAGGACTCTGCTGAGAACCTGAAGGAATACATCGAGGCTGTCACATACTTAAGCAAAACAGCTGTGGTTGAGTGTGTCCCCACCAAATCGTTCAGGGTTTTCCCCAACCAGAAGCCCTGGATAAACAATGATGTCCGGAACCTGCTGAAAGACTTTCTGTGCAGAGATCCAGATCAGTACAGCAGGAGCAGGTATGACCAGTAGAAAGATATTTCCCAGTGAAGTGGAGACTCCAGATGAAAATAAAAACAACAATGGGCACCTGACAGCTCCGGCAGGACCTAAATGCCACAATCTGTTTCAAAACCAAATCTGGTAAAATATCTAAAGACAAAGTCTCTTTCCTAGCGGAACTTGATGCATTCTATGCCTGATTTTATGGCAGTAACAGCGAAGAACCAGCCTTCCACACCCCCATGTCCCCTAATGATCCCATCCTGTCCGTATCTGAGGATGACGTGCATGCTGCCTTCAGGAGAGTGAGTCGAGGAAAGCATCCAGCCCAGAGTACCTGGCCAAGTATTAAAGATCTGTGCTGAGGTATTCATGGATATCTTCAATATCTCACTCCAGCATGCCATGATACCCACCTGTTTCAAACAGGCGTCAATCATACCAGTTCCCAAAAAGAGTGCAATAACCTGTCTTAATGACTATCGACCTGTAGCACTTATATCAACAGTGATGATGTATTTTGAAAGGCTGGTGATGAAGCCTATCAGCTTCTGTCTGAGCGGTGACATGGATTCATTCCAGTTCACCTGTCGTAGAAATAGTTCTATAGCAGATGCCATCTGACTAGCTCTACACAAAGCCCTGGAACACTGGGACAGTAAACATACATTCATCAGGATGCGCTTCATCGACTACAGTTCGGCATTTCACACCATCATCCTCTTAAAACTGGTTAGCAAACTCCACTGTGTAAGTGAATCATGAATTTCCTCACTTCCAGACCACAACCAGTGAAGATTGGTAAGAACTTCTCCACAATCTGCATCAGTACTGGAGCACCATAGGGCTGTGTTCTGCTCCAATCACTTTACACCTACGACTGTGGGGCTCGGTACAACAATAACACCCATCTACAAATTTTCCGACGATACCATGGTAGTGGTTGTATATAGGGAGGTGATGAGTCAGCATACGGGATGGAGATTGAAAACTTGCCTGAATGGTGCACCAACAACAACCTTGCTCTCATTGTCACCAAAATTAAGGAGCTGATTGTTGACTTCAGGAAGGGAAAGACAGAGGTGTACAATCCAATGATCATTGGGGAATCAGAGCTAGAGAGGATGAGCACATTTAAGTTCTAAGGAGTCAGTATCTCAGAGGATCTTCCCTAGACTCAACACACTAATGAAGAAAGCATGTCAATGCCTCAACTTCCTCAGGAGTTGGCGGAGGTTTGGTATGACATCGGAAACCCTGGCACATTTCTACAGAGATGTGGTGGCAAGTAAATCCTTCCAAGTAGCAGTGGACACAGCCCAGGACATTACAGGCAAAACCCTCAACACCATCAAGCACATCAACAGGGAACATTACTATCAGAGGGCAGAAGCAATCATCAAAGTCCTTCACCACCCAGCACATGTTCTGTTCTCGCTGCTATCATCAGGAAAGAGGTCTAGATGCCACAAGACTCGCAGCCCCCAGGTTCAGGAACAGCTGCTCCCCCTCCACCATCAGATTCCTCAACGACAAACTCAATCAGGGACTTGTTTACAAACTCGTACTTATGCACTTTATGATTTTCTTTTTTCCCCTCCGTATTGCACAGTTTGTTTACATTCATTATCTGTTTACATGTTTACGATGTGTACAGTTTATTTTTTGCACTACCAATTAGTGGTCATTCTGCCATACCTGCAGGAAAAAGAATCTCAGGATTCTGTGAATCTGTGATGTTGTGTATGTACACTGACAGTAAATCTGATATCTGAAAAAATTATGTTGCAGACTATCCAGGCAGAATATGAGGTACTGTTCTTCTAGTTGGTGATTGGTTTTACCATGGCAGTGGAGGAGGTTGAGAGCAGAGAATCAGTATCAGAATGAGAAGGGGATTTAAAATGGCTTGAAACTGTCCAAATGTTGTTACCCCCTAAACCAGCAACAACAGGGGACACAATACAAATTTTAATTATTAACAATTTGATAACTTACCCAAATTAACCCCACTACCTGCCTCTAATAGTAAATACACAGAAATTATTTATAAAAAGTGAGAGAAATCCCAGATCATTACAGTCTGTTCCCATTAGTCAAAAAAAAGGCAAAATCCCCCAAACCCCAGGTCAGTCCGGTCAAGTAAGTCGGTCCCAAAACACAGTCCACAGAATTCACTCTCAAAGTTCAATGTCCAGATTCACTTCTTCATCTGATAGCTAAAGGGCTCCGAATGAATGTTAGAGAGAGAGATGACAGATGTTGTTTGGCAGGAAACATACAAATTCTTTGCAGGTTTCTTCACCGTGAACTTTCCTTTGTTCTTCAATGTTGCTTTTTTTTAACCACTTCACTTATTAAATCTGTGCCTTTAATGGAGCTTCTTCTCAATTTCCTTCCTTAACGGCAGACTCTTGAATTCAGTCAGCCTGAACCCATTTCTCAACCCAGAGCAAGTGATGTCTCTGTGTATCCTTCTGGCTTCTCCACCAAACTCTCTACCTCTTCCTCAGCCAACCCGATTCTCTTTTTTATCTTATTCTTATCTGTGGAGCTTGACCTTGAATTACACAGTTCTCAATGGAAATCCATCCATTAGAGTGACAGCCCATAGTCCAAATGGTCAGTCCATCGTCCATAACATTATGAACTGTAGTCACAATGTAAATACTTGGCCAAATGGTTTCCCAGCCTCTGCTTTGGCCTCACTGATGTGGAGGAAGCCACATCAAGAGTGCTGAGTGCAGCAGACAAGATTCGATGAGTTAGAGGTGAATCTTTTCCTCACCTGGGAAGTCTGATTAGATCCCTGGGTGTTGGTGAGAAAAGAGGTGTAGCAATAGATGCTGTACTTCACATAGTTGAAGGGGAAAATGCCTGGAGATGGGAAAAGAGGACTTTGATGGGGAGGGATGTGCAAACCAAAGAGTTACAGAGAGAGTGATCCTCCATTGAAAAGGAGTAGCCTGGGAGATGACCCTTACTGGGAAGGTGATTATAGCAGCAAGCCAGCGAAGGGCTGAAGGATCCACGCAGGCTGCGAACAACTCGCACCCGGCTGTTAGAGACTGGCTCAGGGGAATCAACTCTTGGAAATGGGGGTTTGTGAAGGTGCTGATGGCACAAAAGTCTCCCGAAGGGCCTTGGGCACTGAAGGCCTCCTGATCGTATCGGAGATTTGAATGTGGACCTCGAATTGCTGATGGTCTTTACTGGAGTCTGTGAGGCAAATCCAAGGACTCTCAGTGTCTCTGAAGAAACTCACTTTTGCTTCTATTGCTCCTATTTTCAGGTAATGCTAATGGTGACTCTTTGTTTGCTTTATGACAGACAAAGATTGAGGTATATCATGTGTGTTATGTTTTTAGCGTATCATTACATGAACCTTTGTACCAGCACATCAGCGAGGCTCTTCCAAGCTGTCGAGATGGGAGCAGCATTGCCAGTAGTAATGACCAGGCACTTGGTATGCTACCAGTCAACCCATTCAATTCAATTGAATTCTTCCGTGTTTGTATACCTTCGGCATGCAGAAGTGTTGAAAATCAGACAGGGCCTGTCAACATTTTAAAATAATCTCACAGTTTTCTCATCACCCCCCCCCACCCCCCCGACCTTTCCCCTCCATCACCAAGTGTTGACAGTCACAAAATTGTCAATCAGGGCTTTGAAATCTAATCCTGGTACAGGCAGGTGCCATGTTCAAATGTACACCTGTGACTGGTAGGCCAGCCGCAAGCATGCATGACTCATCACTGTCAGAACATCCTACACTAGAGTCTCTAAAGGTTTTCTCTGCTCCAGTCTGACGGTGATTGATCAGCAGTTGTCACTTGTATCCCTTTTCTTGTTTTTGAAGAGGAATACGATGCTTGCAATCCTCCAGTCATCTGGTATTCCCTCTATATCCTGGGAGGATTGGAAGATTGTGCTCATTATCTTTGCTTCCTTTGGTAACCTTGAAGCAATCCTTTACTTTCTATATTCAGCTAGTCTCCCTGCTGCATTATTAACCAGACAATTGTCATATCATGAACATAGAGAGAAAAGAAAAAAACTGCAGTTGCTATAAATGGGTATTAAAAATTGAAAATGTAGGCTTGGTGATGTGTCTTGATTCCTCAAGATGAACATTTCTGAATCATTTTATTCCAATGCGGACCAAGAATGGGTGACCATGAGTGACAGCCCTTGATACTGCGGCAGTGACTGCGGATTTCAACTGGCCCCTTCCCCAATCCCTACCTGCTGCATGAAATTCTCCAGTCCATTGGCCGCCTGACCATATCACTCAGCTTTCACTTGCCTTCCTCTATCCCTCTCTGCCTGGTTGTGCTCTTCCACACCTACTGAGTTACCCAGCAGGAAAATGGTCCCTTCAGCCTGTCTTGTCCATGCTGACCAAGTTGTCAACCTAGGCTTGTCCTATTTGCCGGTGCTAGGATCTAAATGTTTCCGATTTATGTAACTTTTGAGATATGCCAAGTACCATTGCATTGTTGAAGAAAAAAAACAAGGATTTTATTCTTGTGGAATGTTGATGAATTATGTATTCATCAGTGTTGAAATGCTTTCAATTACTCTTGTATGGGCTTAATGTCAATATTGTCAAGCTCTCTAAATAATGATTGTAACTTGGAAATCTTTTAAACAGTGGACTCACTAGTACTGTCTATTTTTAGTTTAAAGGAGTTGCAATAAATTGAAAGAGATTTTAATATAAAACAGTGTGTGTCACACTACCAGCCATTGTATGTTTTTAGCTGGAAGACCTAATATTATTTAAAATTGATTTTCTCAGTACATGATTCTATTTTTAAGCTCTAAAATATGCTTGGTGTGGAGCAAACCTATTTAAAAGGGCCGTGGTCAGTTCAGGGAAAAATCTTATCTCTAAAAGTGATTATTATTTTACAGCTGCCATCCCTTTGGAGATTGTGGCAGGCAAATAACTGCTTTTTAGGTTGCAGTACAGATATGCTGAAAGTTCCCGAGAATGAAACCCGCCAAAGTTTTTCGGAATCAATAAGCGGGCACTGATTGAGTTCATGGTGCATGGTGAAGAATGTATGAACGGAAGTTATAAGAGCAGGAGTCGACCATCTGGTCCATCGAGCATGCTCTGCCACTCTGGCTGACCTGGTCATGGACTCAGCACTATCTAACTGCTGTTCCTCTATTCCCCTTCAGTTCCCCTACTATGACAAAAATGTTCTAACTGTGTCTTAAACGTATTAAATGAGGGAAGCTTCTCCTACGTCCATGGGCAGAAAATTCTACAGATTCACTGCTCTCCAGGAAAAGCAGTAACTCTTCATTTCCATCCCCTAAATTTACTTCCCTGAATCTTGAAGCTATGTCCCCTGGTTCCAGTCTCACCCACCAGCAGAAACAACTTTCCAGCCTCTATCTTACTTGTCTTTTTCGCAATTTTATTTGTTTCTCTCAGAACCCCTCTCATTCTTCTGGATTGAAGCGAGTATTCCCAGGCAATCCAATTCCAGTTTCCAGGATAAACCCTTTAATCTCTGAAATCAACCTGGTGAACCTCCCCTGCGTCATCTCCAGAGCCAGCATGTGGTTTCTCAGTTAAGGAGCCCAGAACTGTACGCAGTTCTCCAGACGTGGCTTCACCAGGACCCTGTAAAGTTGCAGCAGAATCTTGCTGCTCTTAAATTCAATTTGCCTTCTTGATTACTGTGAACCAACCTTCTGCAATTCATGCACAACGACACTCAAGTTCCTCTGCACGACAGCTTGCTGCAAACGTTCACCTTTTAAATAGTAATCTGATTTTCTATTTTTTTCCTGCCAAAGTGGATGACCAACATTGCACTCCATTAGCCAGGCCAGCCCACTCAGTTAACCTCTCTATATCTCTCAGCAGGCTCTCGGGAGGCTCTGCGCAATATGCTTTCCACTGTCAACAGAAAGCTTTGATGCGCTATACCTTTCCATTCAGATAAAGTGTCCTTCCACTCATTTCAAAATCTGATCTTTGTGTCCCTTCTCTACTACATTTAACCAATCTTGATGAAACATTGACCACCTTTTTACTCCCACTGAAACTGCTTGACCTGCTGAGTCCCTCCAGCAGATGATGTTCAGCTTCAGATTCCAGTTTATCTTCATCACAGATTTTGCCCAAATGTTTTGATATGCTCCATGATACACTCTCGTGTCAATGCATGAGATAACAGCAGAAAATACTGGAGATAATCAGCAGCTTAGCTAGAATTTATGGAGTGAGAAGTAGAGTTAATATGTTTTAATGGGGAAGATACAGCGAATGTCTGTGATAGAGTGGAGACCAAGATTATACAGGAGGTGCAAATGCTGTTGATGCCTCCAAGAAAGACCGATCAACTTCTGTTAATCAGAGTCATTCCGCCTGGAAGGAGCGGAAATCGATGGAGATAGATGTTTGTCAACAAGAACATTTGCAAGTGCTCAGCTCTAGTTCAGTACACAAAACTCCTGGCAGGGAAATGGATATTTGGCAGCACAGAGAGAGTCATATTCCTGGAAATGTGAAACGCAGAGCCTAACAGCTATCAGAAGCAGCGAGAAAAATGTAAAAAGGGTATTGGAAGTACTCAGCAGGTTAACTAGCCCCAGTGGAGAGAGAAATAATCAGGTCTGACTATCTGTTAATCTGAAATTGTTGAATTCAATGTCAGGTTCTGGAACTGACCATATGCCCAGATGGGAAATGTGGATCTGTCCCTTAAGTTTTCTTTGGACTTCATTGGAATAGCATGGGAGGCCAAGGACAGAGAGATAGAAGCATGTGGTTGCTCTTGCTGGCCCAACAGGGAAGGTTACAAACTTGTCACCCAACCTGCTTTGGTTTCTCAGTTGTAGACGAGGCCACAACTTTAGCACTGAAGGAAATGTAAGGGAAAGACTTTTTGGATTCCTGGATGGATCACGAAAATAAAACATAGCTAAGACAGAGAAACTGGGAGAATAGGATGAAGACATTACAGGAAACGCAATGGGGTTGAGACAAGGTAGCTATGGGCTTGCAATGGATATATGTCACTCAACTGTCCCCTGAGATATAGAAGATATAGTAGTCAAGAATGGAAAGGGACGACTCAGAGATGGCCTTGTGAAAGAAACAGCAATGAAATTGGCTTCAAAAGTGATATTATTTTTCAACTCTATATGAGTGTAGGAAGCACCAATATCGACATCAATGTCCCAGGAAAAGACACACACACACACACACACACACACACACACACACACACACACACACACACACACACACACACACACACACACACACACACACACACACACACACATTACATATTGAAATAGAAGTATATTCAGTATATTGAGATATATATTATTGTAGGTGAACATATTCTCATACCTGTGCTTAAATCTCTAATTATTGATGAACATCTGAATGCCACATCACAGTACCATTTCCACATTTCCAGCGTTCTTCCCTTCTGATATTCTAGGAGGAAGAATGCAACAGTTCACACACACTCTCAGAAACCATCATTGCCATCACAATTTTGCCCAATATAATATCCAATCAAGACTGAAACTCAGAAATATCCCTTATCAATATACCATACCCTATTATTCTACAATTTCCACATATTTTTTTATGATATATGAATTTTCAGACTATTTTCAACTCTTTGTAACCCCAGTTGTCTTTGGCTTGGCTTCGCGGACGAAGATTTATGGAGGGGGTAAAAAGTCCACGTCAGCTGCAGGCTCGTTTGTGGCTGACAAGTCTGATGCGGGACAGGCAGACACGATTGCAGCGGTAGCAAGGGAAAATTGGTTGGTTGGGGTTGGGTGTTGGGTTTTTCCTCCTTTGCCTTTTGTTAGTGAGGTGGGCTCTGCGGTCTTCTTCAAAGGAGGTTGCTGCCCGCCAAACTGTGAGGCGCCAAGATGCACGGTTTGAGGCGTTATCAGCCCACTGGCGGTGGTCAATGTGGCAGGCACCAAGAGATTTCTTTAGGCAGTCCTTGTACCTTTTCTTTGGTGCACCTCTGTCACGGTGGCCAATGGAGAGCTCGCCATATAACACGATCTTGGGAAGGCGATGGTCCTCCATTCTGGAGACGTGACCCATCCAGCACAGCTGGATCTTCAGCAGCGTGGACTTGATGCTGTCGACCTCTGCCATCTCGAGTACTTCGACGTTAGGGATGTAAGCGCTCCAATGGATGTTGAGGATGGAGCGGAGACAACGCTGGAGGAAGCGTTCTAGGAGCCGTAGGTGGTGCCGGTAGAGGACCCATGATTCGGAGCCGAACAGGAGTGTGGGTATGACAACGGCTCTGTATACGCTTATCTTTGTGAGGTTTTTCAGTTGGTTGTTTTTCCAGACTCTTTTGTGTAGTCTTCCAAAGGCGCTATTTGCCTTGGCGAGTCTGTGGTCTATCTCATTGTCTATCCTTGCATCTGATGAAATGGTGCAGCCGAGATAGTTAAACTGGTTGACCGTTTTGAGTTTTGTGTGCCCGATGGAGATGTGGGGGGGCTGGTAGTCATGGTGGGGAGCTGGCTGATGGAGGACCTCAGTTTTCTTCAGGCTGACTTCCAGGCCAAACATTTTAGCAGTTTCCGCAAAGCAGGACGTCAAGCGCTGAAGAGCTGGCTCTGAATGGGCAACTAAAGCGGCATCGTCTGCAAAGAGTAGTTCACGGACAAGTTTCTCTTGTGTCTTGGTGTGAGCTTGCAGGCGCCTCAGATTGAAGAGACTGCCATCCGTGCGGTACCGGATGTAAACAGCGTCTTCATTGTTGCGGTCTTTCATGGCTTGGTTGTAAATTGTTTATAAATGTTTACTGTATTTTTTTCAGCTATTCATTATTCATTTATTTTCCATTGTTTAATTGCTGTGAATGGCTAAATCAGTAATTTGATTGCATAGATTTTTCACGCTTAGATTTCCTGATCAGCTGCAAATCTGACATTTTCTGTGGACCCTCCATAATGTAAGGCACTGGTAACAAATGTTCCTTTGCCTTGTAAAGAGGTTGGAATGTGAGGCCAGACAGTTAAACTCGGTGTAATGCAAGTGATAGCAGATTCCCTGGCTTGTCGAAATTTTCCGTACTATTTTGAATGGCTCCTCCAACCTTTAACTGGACTACAAATGCATGGATTTTAAAGTTGACATTCATGGCTGCTGTCTCTTTGATTCATGCTCTCCCTTAAAAAAAATGAGATCCAATTTAAAATTCCGACAAGAACTGAAATTAAAAATCAAATCCTAGAAAGGAGACAAAAGATACTGGAGTCTGGAGGCAAATAAAATCCAACTGCTAGGGGAAGTCAGCAGGCCACACAGCATCTGTGCAGTGAAATGGGCTATTGATGTTTTGGGTCAAGTCAAGGCAACAGGACTGAGAGGGTCAAGGGGAGATCGTCAGTGCAAAGAAGGGCAAGGATGTGATAGGTCAGGGGTGTCAAACTCAAATTCACGGAGGGCCAAAATTAAAAACTTCGACTAAGTCGAGGGCCGAACTAAATATTTATTGAAAATTTTCAACAACATCTGCATGTTTTCTCTTCTTTCAACATATGTAATGTTAAACTTTTTCGTATTAAAATAAATGTTTAATAATAGTTTGGATAAACTCTTTCCAGAAGCATTAACAAATGAGAAATAAAATATTCAATAAATAATATTTCTCTATAGAGGATTTGTCAAATGTTGCTAGTGTGCTGTCGAATAGTAAAATCTGAGGGCTATTGAGAATGTGGGAGAATAACATGATTCCTGAAACAATCAAATGGGTGACTGATTGTGGGCATGAACTCTAGCAGGGTTATTTGCCATGCCCTTTTTCCATTGGTACAGATATCCTTTGATTTACACACTTTTCAAGTTTTATGCCTAATGAGCTTGTATCCAGGTGCAGGACCATTTTTAACCAGGAATATATTTATTACTGTGACATGAAACTATTGGAAGATCGTTTTATCCTGAGATTAAAGTTCATAATCCTTACTCAGGCCTGTGTGCAGGAGGGCAGGGTTTGCGGGCGATCGGGTTGGACAACGACAGTACGGGGGCGGCATCTCGGCGGATCAGCGGCCCCGTCACCGAGAGTCGCGGGTCGGCCTGCGGCAGGGAGGGGGAGTGGGCAACAGTCCTGGTGAGGTCAGGCCCCCCCTGAGTTTCTGCCGGAACCCCCTTGACCTGCTGAGTTTCTCCCGGACCTCCCTTGACCTGCTGAGTTTCTCCTGGACCTCCCTTGACCTGCTGAGTTTCTCCCGGACACCCTCCCCTTGACCTTCTGAGTTTCTCCCGAACCCCTCCCCCTTGACCTGCTGAGGTTCTCTCGGACCCCCCTTTGACCTGCTGAGTTTCTCTCTGATCCCCCTTTGACTGCTGAGTTTCTCCCAGACCCCCCTTGACCTGCTGAGTTTCTCCCGGACCCCCCCTTGACCTGCTGAGTTTCTCCCGGACCCCCTTTTCTTTCCGTGCCGGTGTCCCAGGACCTTTCCAGGGCAGTTTCCGTGCTCAGGACTGCGCTGGGATCCCGGTCAGCGGTGGAGGAGCAGGTGAGCGCGGCTAATCCCAATCCAGCCCACGCCACTCCCGAGATTGGCGGGGGGGTTCCACCCTACCTGCCCGACCAGCCTCGCTCTCCACGTGTACTCCAGGCACCCGCCGCTAGTCCGGTGGGAAGGCGCAGGTGGCCGGCGGCCGGTGCCCCAATCGCCCGGCGGGGAGCCCCAATCTTCCCTCCGGCATCCTGACTCCATCTGCAGCTCCAAGAAACGCTGTGCCACTGGGGTTCCGGGAGTTGGGAAGCGGCCTTGGCTTCCCCTGACACTGGCCAGGCCACGCTGCGGTGGGGGGGGTGGGTGGGGGGAAACCACCCACCACTACTTTTCAAGGACCAGGATTTTTCTCTCTCTCTCTCACCCTGGGACACAGCGGTTACTGTGCATGCACTATACTGGCGCGGCGGCCAGCGGGCCACCTCTAATACATTTTTGATACGATCTTGCGGGCCAAATATAAATTTGGCCCGCGGGCCAGAGTTTGACATGTGTGTGATAAGTGGATCCAGGTAACTGACAGATAGAGGTAGGTGGGGAAGGGAAGAGTGGAGATGGTGATGAGGCTGAGAGGTGGTAAGTGATGACCACAGGGGCCTGCACATGAAGAAATCTGGCAAGTGAAAAATGGAAGTAAATAAGGAAGGAATGGTGGGCAGATAGAGACATTAGGCGAAGGTCCCTAGTGAGAAGAGAGTGTAGGTGATGGGCAAATGGAAACTGGGTAACAGGGGGTGTTGAATTTTGGAAAGAAGGATCCCTGTGAGAGGACCTGAGTAGATGAAAATGTTAAAGAAAGGATCAGAGCGAGATCAATGCCATTGGACCGACTATCTGGGCCTGATTTTCAGAGCCAAAAATCACAAAAAAAAAGACATGTATGCATGAATTCAAAAGGAAGCCTCAAAAATAGTTAGAATTAGTATCCCTTGCAAAAGAATGCTTATCCAAACTTGCACCTATCTGGTGGTGAGGTGTATAGAAAAATAAGATCATCACTGCTTTAACAGCTTTAATACCCCAAAATAGGCTTCTTGGGTCCAATTTCTCATTTCTGAGACTCACTCACCGCTGAACCATGCGTACATCACTCATCGCTGAACTGCGTGTACATCACTCACCGCTGAACCGCGTGAACGTCACTCACTGCTGAATCCATGTGAACATCATTGGGATTCTCAGAGGGATTAACTTTTTTTAGCCACTCAACTCACACCTCATTAATATGAACACCCAATGGAACAGCATAGGATGGCAGGACTGACACATAAAGAAAGATTTGATTGACTCAAGTTACACTCATTGAAATTTAGAAGAATAAGAGGGAATCTCATGACAACATGAAATTTTGACCCGTTAGATGCAAGATGGAGATTCCAAATGTGGGTGAAGTCTAGAACAAAGGCTCACAGTCAAATAATAGATGAGAAGAAATCATTTCACTCAGAGAGCTTTGAACTTGACATTTTTTGTGGTGTCAGTTTCAGGGTTTGCTGAATCATGGTGATCAGTCATGATATTCACTTCAAAGGCTCCTTTTACAAACATAATATATCTGATATACTTCAACTGTAAAGCAAACAAAGAGTAGCCATGAGCATCGTCCCTTTAGAAACACTGAAAGTCCCTCGATTTGCCTCCTGTTCTCCCACAGTCTCTGCAGCTGTCCCAACTCCAATTCAAACCATTGGCCACTCAGATCCAAATCTCTGATCGGCAACCTGAGATCCATATCCTAACCTCTGATATGATCAGAAAGCCTTCAGCGCCTGAGACCCTTAGGGGGCCCTCCTCCCCAACCCGCCCAGCACCCTCTTGAATCCAGGTTCTGATACCTGGTTCGCACGAGCCAGTCTCCAGCAGCTTGTGTGAGTCCTTCGAGCAGGCAAGTCGCCAGCAGCCCAAGGTCTGTGGGAGTCTTTCAGTCGCTGAGCCCCTCGCCGGTCTTTGGCCGTGGTCGCCGTCTTGTAGGTTTCATCTCCTTGGCTTCTCGTTCTCAATGGGATGTGTTCTCCTCATTTCTGGTGCTCTGTGTTGGCTCACAGCTCCCCTGGAGTCTACAACCCTTCATGGTTCACTGCCCAACATAGGTGCCACCGTCTTGGGCACAGACCCTGTGGATGCAGAATTTCAAAAAGAAATACTGTTGTATCCTTTAACAGGCCATTTGAAGCCTCTATGGAGCTGTTGGCATAGGCACCATGTGGTTGGGCCCTACGGAGCAGTGCTGCGTCTCGCCCTCCTGCTCTCCTGTTTCTGCACCAGTGCTGTCTCTGGCAGTACCACCATTAGTTTATTCTTTAATACTGCAGGACGTTGTTGAAGCTGGTTCATATATTTTTAAAAGGGAGTTGGATGTGGCCCATATTTCACATTTCAGATTTATTGTCAGAGTACATACAAGGCCCTGAGATCCTTTTTTCTGCGGGCCAGGCAGAATTACCACTTCAATGCAAATAAAAGTGTACACAATGTACACATTTAAACAAAAAAAGAAATATTAAAAAAAAACTAACTGTGCAATACACAGAGGTTAAAAAAACCAAAAAAAGTGCAACTCTAAGTGTCCTTCAATGAGTCCCTGATTGAGTTTGTCGTTGGGGAGTCTGATGGTGGCGGGGTAACAGCTGTTCCTGAACCTGGTGGTGCGAATCTTGAGGCACCGATATTTCTTTCCTGATGGCAGCAGCGAGAACAGAGCCTGCGCTGGGTTGTGCGGATCCTTGATGATTGCTGCTGCCCTCCGATAGCAGTGTTTTCCCTGTCGATGCGCTCGATGGTGGTGAGGGTTTGGCCTGTGATGTCTTGGGCTGTGCCCACTACCTTTTGGAGGGCTTTACGCTAGGGGGTATTGGTGTCCCCATACCAGACTGTGATGTAGTTGGTCAGCACACTTTTCACCACACATCTGTAGAAATTTGCCAGGGTTTCCAATGTCAGCCAGGAGCAAGGAATCAGGTAAAGTTTATTGTCATCTGATTGTACAAATACAACTTGACAAAACAGTGTTCTCCAGTACTTGGTGCAAAACACGCAGACACACATCCAGACATAACACACATACAGACGAGCAATACATATACAGGACAAATATTCACATATACAAATAAATAAATATTGTTTAATGAACATGAGAGTCTTGGATGGTTAGTGTGAGCTGTTCCTTTGGTCGTTCAGCAACCTCACTGCCCATGGGAAGAAGCTGTTCCTCAGCCTGGTGGTGCTGGCTCTGATACTCCTGCATCTCTTCCCCTCTGCACCCCTGGGTGTATTCTTGTCTGAATATACAAACAAAGCAAGAAAAGAATGCAGAGGCTGCACGATTAGTAATGATCATGTTGAATGGCCTTCTTCTGCACCTTAATTCTATGTGATTCCACTCAAACATAATCAAAATCCATTCCTCAAACAGTAAAGAAGGCAAATGGCTAGCTTGCCTTTATTGGGAGGAACATTGAATACAAGAGTAAGGAAGTCATATTGCAGCAATATAAAACTTCACTCAGGGCACACTTGGAGCACTCTGTTCAATTCTGGTCGCTCCACTAATGGATGGATGTGAAGGTTTTGAAAAGAGGAGAGATTTAACAGTTACTGGAGAGTGTCTGCTATGAGGAGAGATTGGACAAACTGGGGTTATTTTCTCTGGACCATTGGAGGGTTGTAAAATCATGGAAGATGCAGGGAGTATTGGCATTCAGAATCCATTTCCCAGGGTAAAAATATCAAATGCTGTAAAGTGAAACCTCGTTAATTGGTTAATTCGTCTGTGGACCCCAAACTTTGCAAATAAGTTGATTAAAATTCAGAATCCCAGTATTAAAAGAATGCACTTGCTTTCTTTCATTGAAATTGTAAGTTTTAGTTAGCGGATCCTTCGAAAACTGGTAATATTTGGGTTTGATTATCTGCGGGCACTCTGACATATATGCATCTGTTCCGCGACTCGGCTGTAACGCAGTGTGAGATCTTGGACCCCAACTACCGCATTCTAACAAGATTTACTGTATATGTTGGCATGTAAGATTGGCAACACGGTTGGCATAGCGGTTGGCCCAACACTGTTACAGCACCAGTGATTGGGACTGGGGTTCAAATCCTCGTGTCCCACGCTGTCTCTAAGGAGTTTGTACATTCTCGCTGTGTCTCCCCGTGAGTTCCAGTTTTCTCCCATCATTCAAAAAGTACCGGGCGTGTAGGTAATTGAGCGGCACCTGCTCATAGACCGAAGGGGCCTGTTACTACGACGTGTCTAAATTTAAAATTTAATGATGATTTATGTCTAAGGTTACTTCAAAATTTCCACTTAAAATGTAGGTTTTGAGTAATACTCGGTGCATAAGACTACCCCACTTACTGAGAATTTTCTGCCCCAAAAGTCCTTTCTCCACCATCCCACTGATCTGTGCGGTGATGCTGTCACAATATTTCAAAAGCAACTTATCCGGTAAAGGTTTAAATTTTATTTTATTTTAAAATTAACCACTGTTGGCTGCTTTAACAGGCTGTTTGAAGTCAGTACGGAGCCGATGGCAGTCAGACTGAGCGGACGGACACCCTGCAGGGGAGTGCTGAGACTTCACTGTTTCCAAATGGTGACCGGAGTACCTTGTTAGCTTCGTTTGCTGTGCAGTTATTTTAAAGTATGTTAAAGGTTTGAATATTATACTTGGCATATAAGACAGCCCGTTGTTTTGGAGTGACATTTCAAATGCCCTAATATATGTCGACATAAACTGAACTTGAAGTGAATTTCAAGTGAGGAGAGGACGGGAGAGTTTAAAGGAGATGTCGGGGAGGAGGGGGGAAAGTTTTTTTAACGGAGAGGTAGGTGCCTGGAATAGGCTGCCAGGATAACAGAAACAATAATGTAATTTCAAAGGCTTCAGAGAGACGCATGACTAGGCAGGGAACGGATGGACATGGACCATGTACAAGCAGAAGAGATTTAACTTATTTCTGATCGACCCAGACTTAGTGGGCCATGGGGCCTATTTGTGTGCTGTTCTGTTCTATGTAAAAGTACCTTCTCATGGGGCTTGGGGTGGATGGAAATATGCACATTTACCACGAATAAAACAAATGTTGGGCACTTAGAGTTACCGAGCTCTCACTAAAAACTCTCCCAACTGTCATGGGTCACTGTCCTCAGAGGGAAGGCATCATTCAAAAGAGGAATAGCCTAGAACAGCACCACATGGCACTAAGAAAACTTCCTATTTCAGGCACTGCAGCTTGTGTAACTGTACTAACAGATGGTCTACAAGATCCGTTACATGTGATGGATGATGGTACAAACACAGAATGAACTAGGTGTTTTTCAGAGGTGCTTGTGCTAAAGAACAAGCACTCTACCTACATGATGAACACCCAGGTGCCCCTGCCTTTTATAGCCTTGTACATGGATTTACTTCCTAGCACAACAGTTCACTCTATTCCTGTGTCCCCTGGGCTTGCTGGATGAATTGTAGAAAATTGTCCTTGAACATCCACAAGAATCTTTTGTCCTCAAGGGGTGGGTTCAAATCGATGCCCACTGCCAATGGAGAGAGCAGACTCACGTCCCTCTTCTTCAGTCATCCCCGCCCTCCAACTTCCAAGATTCCTCAACATTCTTGACTCCTTCGAGAACCATACGGCACAGAAACAGGCCCTTTTCCCCGCCGACTCAGGGTCAGACCAGTATTCTGGCTAGTCCCATTGACCTGCACCCGGTCCATAGCCCTCACAGTTTCACACTGTTCCACAATGTTCCCCACATTTCCTGTTCCCCACTATGCACCTCTTGTTCACCACCTGCTCCACAATGTTCCACTCTGTTCCCCACTTGTTCATCACTTGTTCCACAATGTTCCCCACTGTTCTCCACTGTTCCCCACCTGTTCCCCACCTGTTCAACACAGTTCCCAATTGTTCCCCAGCTGTTCCCCACCTGATCCACACCATTTACCCACAGTTCCACACTGTTTCCCACTTTACCTGTTCCCCACTGTTCCTTGATCTTCCTCATTTGGTCCCCACTGTTCCCCAACTTTTCCCCACTGTACCCTCCCATCCATGTACCTGTCCACATTTTTCTTTTAATATCAAAGTTGTCCCCACATTCACCACATCAGCTGGTAGCTCGTTCCACACCTTATGTTCCCTTTAAACATTTCACCTTTCACCCTTAACCCGTGTTTTCTCACTGAACCTCAGTGGAAAGCTCCTTCAATTTACTCTATCAATACCCCTCATAACTTTGGTTACCTACTTCATCTGTTCTTTTCCATCTGACAAGAGACAGTGACATTTGCTGTGGGGAACATTCCAGTCCACTCAGGCCTCCATCAATGCCCAGCAAAGAACATGTATGTAAGATGTAGCATTGAGGCCTAGGTGTTGATGCAACATCACAGGCAAATCACTGCAGAGAGATTCAGGAGGAACTGTGGTGATATGACTACCAGCCCTCTGCAGGGGGCGATCTCTGTACCTGCAGGAAGACTACCTAAGGGCTGACTCCACCTGGCCAGCTGTCAATCAGCCAACCTGAACAGACCCCCCCTAGGGGACTGACTCCACCTGGCCGGCTGTCAATCTGAACGAGTCACACGGAAGCCACCAAGGCATGAACTGGTATTCAGACTTTTACCAGAATAAAGCCTGTTGTACTGTCTTTTGAGTTTTATGCTTGCTTGCTGCTACCACAGCACCACAGGAACATTGTCTTCAGAAAGGAACACTGGGCACGTGCCTGGTGATTGTTCTGTTCTACCTTTAGCTTCACCGACTCTCGGCGCTTCGGACTCACTGTCCTCAGCACCTGAACAGGAGACAGTTCCAGCAAGGCTTATTCCTGTTCTTGGCAACTTTACCCTCAAATCAAGTAAAGGATATCAGCAGACATCGCCATGTGTTTTCCATTTGACTTCTGCATGAGAGCTGTGAATGCATGCAACAAAGCTCCTTTTGTATTTTTTGTGTGCCTCCCTTTTCTTTGGCATGGCTTCGCGGACGAAGATTTATGGAGGGGGTAAAAAGTCCACGTCAGCTGCAGGCTCGTTTGTGGCTGACAAGTCCGATGCGGGACAGGCAGACACGATTGCAGCGGTTGCAGGGGAAAATTGGTTGGTTGGGGTTGGGTGTTGGGTTTTTCCTCCTTTGCCTTTTGTCAGTGAGGTGGGCTCTGCGGTCTTCTTCAAAGGAGGTTGCTGCCCGCCAAACTGTAGGGGCCAAGATGCACGGTTTGAGGCGTTATCAGCCCACTGGCGGTGGTCAATGTGGCAGGCACCAAGAGATTTCTTTAGGCAATCCTTGTACCTTTTCTTTGGTGCACCTCTGTCACGGTGGCCAATGGAGAGCTCGCCATATAACACGATCTTGGGAAGGCGATGGTCCTCCATTCTGGAGACGTTACCCATCCAGCGCAGCTGGATCTTCAGCAGCGTGGACTTGATGCTGTCGACCTCTGCCATCTCGAGTACTTTGACGTTAGGGATGTAAGCGCTCCAATGGATGTTGAGGATGGAGCGGAGACAACGCTGGTGGAAGCGTTCTAGGAGCCGTAGGTGGTGCCGGTAGAGGACCCATGATTCGGAGCCGAACAGGAGTGTGGGTATGACAACGGATCTGTATACGCTTATCTTTGTGAGGTTTTTCAGTTGGTTGTTTTTCCAGACTCTTTTGTGTAGTCTTCCAAAGGCGCTATTTGCCTTGGCGAGTCTGTGGTCTATCTCATTGTCTATCCTTGCATCTGATGAAATGGTGCAGCCGAGATAGTTAAACTGGTTGACCGTTTTGAGTTTTGTGTGCCCGATGGAGATGTGGGGGGGCTGGTAGTCATGGTGGGGAGCTGGCTGATGGAGGACCTCAGTTTTCTTCAGGCTGACTTCCAGGCCAAACATTTTAGCAGTTTCCGCAAAGCAGGACGTCAAGCGCTGAAGAGCTGGCTCTGAATGGGCAACTAAAGCGGCATCGTCTGCAAAGAGTAGTTCACGAACAAGTTTCTCTTGTGTCTTGGTGTGAGCTTGCAGGCGCCTCAGATTGAAGAGACTGCCATCCGTGCGGTACCGGATGTAAACAGCGTCTTCATTGTTGCGGTCTTTCATGGCTTGGTTCAGCATCATGCTGAAGAAGATTGAAAAGAGGGTTGGTGCGAGAACACAGCCTTGCTTCACGCCATTGTTAATGGAGAAGGGTTCAGAGAGCTCATTGCTGTATCTGACCCGACCTTGTTGGTTTTCGTGCAGTTGGATAATCATGTTGAGGAACTTTGGGGGACATCCGATGCGCTCTAGTATTTGCCAAAGCCCTTTCCTGCTCACGGTGTCGAAGGCTTTGGTGAGGTCAACAAAGGTGATGTAGAGTCCTTTGTTTTGTTCTCTGCACTTTTCTTGGAGCTGTCTGAGGGCAAAGACCATGTCAGTAGTTCCTCTGTTTGCGCGAAAGCCGCACTATGATTCTGGGAGAATATTCTCGGCGACACTAGGTATTATTCTATTTAGTAGAATCCTAGCGAAGATTTTGCCTGCAATGGAGAGCAACGTGATTCCCCTGTAGTTTGAGCAGTCTGATTTCTCGCCTTTGTTTTTGTACAGGGTGAGGTACAGGTCCCTTTTACATTCCAGTGAAATGACAAACTTTCTCACCATATTGAAGTGTGGTTTGTAGTTTGTTGCTGCAGATGGACACATTCCTCCCCACCAGTACCCTCCAGCACAGGACCCTCCTTTTACCTATCAAATTACCGAGTACAGTAAAACCGGTGGTATCCAGCACCTATGTGGATTGGTAGATGCTGGATAAGTGCATTTTCTGGTTGCTTGAGACTTACTCTTGCAATGCACCTTCGTTGAGAATAAACAGTTTAAAAGACTATACTGTATGTACACTAAATAAACTTCACTTGCATGAATATATAAGCCAGTGGTTCTCAATCTTTTTCTTTCCACTTACATACCACTTTAAGTAATCCCTATGCCATTGGTGCTCTGCAATGAATAAGGGATTGCTTAAGGTGGTATGTGTGTGGGAAGAGAAGGTGAGAATCACTGCTCTAGATCCAATTGTCATTGAAATATCTTCTTTGAGTAAAAATTGTCACTGTTCCATTTCCTTTGGAGTTATGAAACCTGCACATAATGAGTCAATGAGGTACGATTAAAACAGTGGTTTACAAACTTTTTCTTTCCACTCACATACCATCTTAAGCAATCCCTTACTCATCACAGAGCACCTGTGGCATAGGGATTACTTAAAGTGGGATGTGAGTGGAAAGAAAAAGGTTAAACCTTAAAGCATTTTACTTTGTTTTCAGTCACATTCTTTGAAAACATTTAACTGTCGCTGCATCTGCAGGTTCCTCCCCCTCCACGGAGCCACCTGAAAGATGAACAATAAGATTATAGATAATTTACACCCCCCACTCCCCCAAGTTTACAGATAAAGCCTCTGACCAGGGTGACCCTTACTCAGCAGGGATAAGGAGACACTTTAAGAGAGTCATCCCAATGGCGAGTGGCATCAACCAGCTCTTCATCCTGGGCGACGCCATCATGTTGGACACAATTTTAATTGAAGAGCAAAGCATGACCAAGGCCTTCCACTGGCTGAATATCTGCTCCCATCTTCACCAAAGATTTGTGTTATTTCAGATAACATTTACTTTTACAATTTTAAACATACCTTTTTTACCTATTATTTTATTCTTATTTATTTTCACTTTTTAAAATTTATATTCCTCAGTTTTTTTTTTGCCAGTTGCTTGAATTCCAGATACAGGATTTTTTTTGTACGTGTAAAGAACGGAGCCTCTTGATCTATTCTTGTCACTTTTCTGAGTGTTGCTGCTGCCCATTGCTGCCAGATGGAGTGGGAATGTGTCTTTAAAGACTTTGTGCAGAAATATGTGTAGCAACCCACTCAGTTGGATGGTGCTCCTTGTAAAACCGTAGAGGACGTGGGTTTTTTTTCCCACATTATTTCATGGAAAGGAAAGCATCATGCTGCTTTTTAAATGATTTATCAATTTGTGATTTTTTTACCTGAAGCCCAATTTCTGGTATTAAGCTCTTGGGGCTTTTCTCTATCACTTAGACTTTTGAAATCCTGAATTTTTAGTAGAATTTGACAGTAAATACAGAATGATTGAATGGTTCCAAAAGATAGAATACATAAGATTAAAGAAAGTATATTTTTGAAGATATATTGGATTGCAGAAGTGCAGTTTTATTGCCATGGAAACACATTGAAGAGACTTGGCATGTATAGTGATTGAATCACCTGTCAAAACAACCAACTGCATGTGGTCACATCCAAACCCTTTAGTACAATGCTGCTTCCCTTGGTTCTTAGAAAGAGTGTTAAATCAAGGGACACCTGAGAAACAGACAAATATCCTAAAAACCGAAATGACAATTTAATATTCCAACTCAAATCTCATTACAAAATTATTAGCTGGCCTCCAATCACAGAATTACACAGCCAATGAAAACGTTGTCTGTTTTTTTTATATAACCATGCCAGATGTTATTTTTGTTGGGTAATATTAAAATAATTAGTCTTAAATTAAGATTAACTATCTATCAAATTGAATTTTTGATTAGCTTTAGGTATTTCTAGGAAACGTATAGCCATTACTTGGAAATCAGATATAGCTTTATGAATGCAAAGATAGTATGATCGTATATTCCACTTGAAAAAATAATATGGTTCAAGTGATAGATATCATTTCTTTTAAAAAATATGGAGCCCACATTTACAATATGTTGGTTTGAAGATTTAGAACTCTCAATAACTCATCCCAGTGGTGATTTTCCAGCTCCACGGTTGTTGAATTGAAGTTATATTTGTATTTTTGACCAGCTCCTTTTTCTTTCCTTTTTTCTTTTAGGGGTTTAGGGGTAGTAGCGGGGAAGCGATCAGGGATATATTTACCACATATATATATATTTTTCAATTTATTTTTATTAACTGTGATTGTGGGATTTTTTAAAACCTATAACTAAAATATATATAAAAATAATTTAGACATACAGCATGGTAACAGGCCATTTCAGCCCATGAGTCCATTCCACCCAATTGCACCCCATTAACCTACACCCCCAGTAGGTTTCAAATGGTGGGAGGAATCCAGACCCTCTTGGGAAAAACCCATGCAGACATGGGGATAACATACAACACGGGATCCAAATTCTGCTCTCGATTGCTGATGCTGTGAAGGCGTCACACTAACCGCTATGACAACTCTGTCGGCACAAGTATCTCAAGCAGTCAAGTATCTACTTTAGATCTCGCCAACACAGAAGAGGCCATGTTGAGTGCACTGAAGGCAATAGAAGAGTTTGAATGAGGTGCATGAAAATCTCTGCCTTACTTGGAAAGGCTGGATGTTGGTGAAGGAAGAGGTGTAGGATGTTGGTGAGGGAGGAGGTGCAGGATGTTGGTGAGGGAAGTGTTGCAGGATGTTGGTGAGGGAGGAGGTGCAGGATATTGGTAAGGGAGGAGGTGCAGAATGTTGGTGAGGGAGGAGGTGCAGGATGTGGTGAGGGAAGAGTTGCAGGATGTTGGTGAGGGAAGAGGTGCAGGATGTGGTGAGGGAGGAGGTGCAGGATGTGGTGAGGGAAAAGTTGCAGGATGTTGGTGAGGGAGGAGGTACAGGATGTTGGTGAGGGAAGAGTTGCAGGATGTTGGTGAGGGAAGCATTGCAGGATATCGGTGAGGGAGGAGGTGCAGGATGTTGGTGAAGGAAGAGTTGCAGGATATTGATGAGGGAAGAGGTGCAGGATGTTGGTGAGGGAGGAGGTGCAGGATGTTGATGAGGGAGGAGGTGCAGGATGTTGGTGAGGGAGGAGGTGTAGGATGTTGGTGAGGAAAGAGTTGCAGGATGTTGGTGAGGGTATAGGTGCAGGAGCAAATCTTGCACTGTTATTGTTGTAGGGGGAAAGTGCCAGGGGACAGGGCAAGGGTGGATGGGCTAACCAAGGATTCACAGGGGGGTGGGGGAGAGGGCACCCAGAGGAAAGCAGGGAGGAGGAGGGAAAATGTCTCTGGTGATGGGATGGTGTTGCAGCTGACAGAAATGGCAAAAGATGTTCTGCTTTGCTGCGATGTGGATGTTCCCAAAACAGCAGCCATTATCCTTTCTTGATTAGTTGTGTCGATTAGAAGATAGTCCCACCATCTTCTAGTTATATTTTACATATCAAGGCTTTCCAACATTTTACTTCATGAGTTGTGATAGTTCAACTTTGAGTTCAAAGCACAGGATATATCAAACACCAATTGGTGACAACCTGAGAGTTTGGACCTGTTGCTCTGTGGAAATATTATTGAGGTTGAATTTGGTTATTGAACCATAACAGCATGGAAGCAAGTCCTTCAGCCCATCTGCAGCACACCAGCCGTCAAGCACCCATGTAAGCAAAGGGCCCAGGCCCGAAACACTGGTACTCTTTACTTCCTATGGAGGCTGCATGATCTGCTGATATCAGCCTATTTTAAAAAAACTCCATTTAAACACTAATCATGCCCTTGAAGCGGTGGCTACACTGCTCCTGCAATAACATACGCAACCAGATGGGTTGAGCTCAGTGAGCAGACTAGTTTATTGCAGACTACTGGGCTGCACTTATACTCCCAGCCCGGACCTGGCTGAGAATTGCGCTGGAGGGCGCTGATGTCACCCAGGCATCACGTGGTCCCCCACTGCAGGTTTCTGAGCCCCGAGCTGGATGGAAGGGAAACCCCCAACTGCGCCATTTTGGCCGTCTGCCCCACCGCGTGGCTTACAAGCAGGGCCGGTTCGCCTGCCTAGTGGTGAGCCATCACACTCTAACCAATTTTTCCATCTGAGTTAAATACACTATTGGCACAATGAGGAGGCATTAAATGTGATGGAGACTATTTTATGCTTTGTTCTTCAGGCTAATCCTCAAGGCAAAACAATGGTGGGGACCAAATTAAAATCCATCTGCTGTTACATCTGGGATCAATCAAACATAGTGAAGCAAGTTTTCTCACTTCCTATCACTCAAAATCATTACATTAACTAAAACACATTAGTTTTTAAAAAAAATCCTTAGCTATTTTGAATTGGGAGTATGTGACCGTGATCTGGCTCAGATCCTTGCCTGCTGCTACATAAATAAATGGGTTACATTAACTTTGTCCTTCAAGAGTCTCTCACACACACCAAACACTGTGATTTTTCAGCAGTTTGTTTCAGCTCCAGAAGAAGCATGAGGCAGTGGCGGTCACTGTGGGGAACATTCCATCACAGAGCTTTGTCGAAGATGCAGGCCAAGATCGTAACTGTGCAATATTTTGCCTCTGGCAAAGAACTGGAATCCCACTGTTAACATATCAGTCCATTGGAAATGCCTTTCCATCTGAAACCATGGCTTGTGAAACCCCCTCGATAACAATTGTTACCACATTGGATTACTTGAGCACAATTCCAAATTTTGCATTTCTAATATATTAAGATAGCATGAAACTGTTGAGGCAAACAAGAAGTCTGCGAATGCCAAGGTTCCCAGCAATACACAAAAGTGCCTAACCTGAAGAGGTTTTTCTCTATTCCATTGCCCGCTGAATGTCTGCAATTTCTTTTGTGATTAAACAGTCGACACAGAAAGCAGACTGAGAGGGAGAAATCTGAAGTTCCATTTGCTCAGAGGGAGGGATGTGTGAATGTCAGTGTCAGATTGAAGGGCAAACAGGGTTTCTACAGTGACGTGGTGGGATCACTAGAGATGACAGTCGGAGAAGGGTGACCTAGCTGGCCACCAGGAATCAAGCATCATTGAATCTTTGGTGGCTTGACCACCACCAACCCCCCCCAACCCCCACCTCCAAGAGAGTTATGAGCATATAGGGTCAGCTTGGAGCAGCAAGGGTTGTAGAAAAAGGGAAGGGCATGTGCCCGTTGACACATTAAGCCCACAGTAATCTCTCAGAAAAGATATCACCACAGGTGAGTCATGGAGCACAAGTCACAAAGAAGTGAAACAGGCCCTTCGGCCCACTGTGCCCATGATGATCCACAAATCCATCTAAACCCATCCCATTTACCGTCAATCGACCTGTTGTCTTCAATGTTCAACAATTCAAATAGTTCTGAAATGTGGTGTCTCATCTCCCTTTAGAAAGTGCTTACCAGATTCCAAGTGGAAAAAGTAAACTCTTTCCTCAAATTCACTTTAAACCTCCTGCCATAAAGTTATGCCTTCTGGCTTTACCCTGTCCATCCAATGTCCCTCATAATTTTACATTAGTGGTGAGCATGCTATTACCGTGCCAGTGACCAAGGTTTGAATCCAGCACTGTCTGTAAGGGGTTTGCACATTCTCCCTGTGTCCACGTGGGTTTTCTCTGGGTTCTTGGGTTTCCTCCCATCCGTTAAAAATGTATGGGGTTGGGGTACAATTGGGCTGCATGGATTTCATGGGGTGGAAGCAATTTCTACCAAGCTGCATAATTTATTTATATAAAAACACATTCAAATCCTTCCCCCCCCCCCCCACCCCCCTTTACCTCCTCTGTTCCCAGGAAAACAGTTCTATCCACTGGTAAACCACTGTTGTGATTGGTTGCTGCCAGTTGGATATGCTACCCAAGACCGATCCTATCCATAGCCCATTGCAAGTTCCCCATTCCACCCTGTCTCGATCAGTCAATGAGGTTGACAGCTGTTCCAGTCTTTAGTTAATAAAAGCCTATCAGTTTCACGACTTCAGTCTCTTCTCATTACTCCATATAGACGACACTTATTCTAATATATTGTAATTTCAAAGTATCATCTTCCAAAGCCTGAGTTCTGAATTTCGATCTCTTTCATCCAACAAATCAAACTCTATGGCTATTACTTTATGTAGTTTTAATTCATTGATAGAATGGATAAACATTTTGCATAGCTTCATATAAAGACTTTCATAATGATGAATAACAAAGTACTTACTGTATAATAGAGATACAAAAAGTGTTTAAAGAGACAAAATTCAAAGAAAAATTTCTTGTGCTCACGCTTCCTTCACATCTTGTTGAATGAACGAGCAAGCCACTAGCCTGGGCGGATATTATGACATATTACATCATTACATCGTTCTCCCCATGATCTGCATGAGATTTCCCCAGTGCTTCAATTTCTTTGCACCCTCCAAAATATAAAGGGTTATAGGTAAATTGGCTGTAATTGAGGGGTACAGGTATTGATTACTGGAATTGTCCCCTACTGTGCTGTAATGTATGTATAGATCTATATACACACCTAAACTCACACACACACACACACACACACATACTCAGAGACATACACATACACACACACACACACACACACACACACACACACACACACACACACACACACACATTTGGTCACAGACCCATATACACGCACACACATACACACACACGCACATGCACACATATAGACACACATACAAACACATAGACGGACATGCGCGCACACACACACCCCCACCCATGTGTGCCCACACACACATACACATGCGTGCGCACACACAAAGCTACGTTTGTGGGTGTGCCAAGCCAAAATGGGCTTCTCCTCTGAAATGAGGAATTGTAAGGAATATAAAACTTCCTGTCCACGATTGGCTTCAAATATTTCTAACTCTGCATACTTCCTATGATTGTCAGCTATGGCTAGCATGAAGCAAAAATGGGTGCAATGGAGATGAACTTTACAGTGTAAATGGTTTAATGAAGGAGTGAACCATAAAATTAACAGTGCCTGATATAAGCTGTCAATTTATAAATGGATCAGGTGCAGAATTTTTTTGCTATACAATAACTGTGGAGTGAGCATTACAAAACATTGTTAGAAGCTGGAAATTTCCATCCACTACAACTGTGACATTTGAAAGTTGCAAAGCTACTTCAGAATATCAACCTCAAGGGAATATAGTGATCATTCAACTGGCCGTATCCTTCATTTTTTTTGGAATATAGATGGGAATACTTCACCTCAGTGGCATTGAATATAGAAAGATCAACTTTCCCCAGCTTTCTCACATGTTCCCTTCAATTATCAAAATCTAAGGCATAAGTAGAAAACAATTGGCAAATTTGAGGAACAATACCTCATCTTCTATCTGGGCTCCCTCCAACTGGATGGCATTGATATCAACCTCCAGTTTCCGTTAAATCCACATTCCCCCTTCTTCTTCCCCCTCTTGCCTTTCTCCCCAGTCTGTCTCCTTTTTTTCCCCCTCTGTCTCCTTTCACGGAGCCAAAATCAATTCTCACCTCTCCTCTTATCATATCTAATTAACACCATTCATTAGTCTGGACTCCATCCCCAGACTCTTTAATCTTACACTTTCCTGTTCTTTGCTTATTCCGTGAAGGAGGGCTCAGGCCCGAAACGTCTGTAATATATCTTTACCTCCTGTGTACGCTGAGAGACTGGCTGACCTCCTCCAGCATTCCTATGCATTTTTACTACAATCACACTGTCTGCAGACTTTAGCATTTCACTTTTTTATAAGTATGCAGCTACGTACTCCAGAACTGAGACACTGTCAATTCGCATCCTCTTTTTTATCGTCTGCCCAAATAGAATACATTTTTAATCCTCTGGACAGTCAGAACCATATAACAATTACAGTACGGAAACAGGCCATCTCGGCCCCTTTAGTTCTCACCAATTTAAGAAAACTTCACTAGTTCCACTGACCTACCCTCCAATCCCCTCCCATCCATGCACTCATCTTCTCTTAAATGACAAAATTGACCCTGCTGCAACCATCTCTTCCGGAAGGTCATTCCACTCAGCCACCACTCTCAGAGTGAAGTTTCCCCTCATGTTACTTCTAAAGTTTTGCCCCCTAACCCTTAACTTATGACCCCTCATTCCAATATCACCTACCCTCAAGGGGAAGAGCCTATTCACATCTACTCTGTCTATCCCCCTCATAATTTTATAAACCTCTATCAAATCCCCTTTAACTTTCTACACTTCAATGAATAAAGACCCATTCTACTCAATCTTGCTTTGCATTCTAAATACTGCAATCCAGGCAACATTTCAGTGAATCTTCTCTGCACCCCCTCTACCTTATTGATATCCTACCTACAATTTGGTCCAGAACTGCACACAATATTCCAAATTTGGCCTCACCAATGCCTTGAACAGTCTCAATATCACCTTCTAGCTCCTATATTCATATGCTTTGATTTACAAAGGCCAGCATACCAAAAGCTTTCTTTACCACCCTATCTACATGAAAATCCACTTTCAAACAATGATGAACCATTATTCCAAGATCTCTCTGTTCCTCTGCATTCCTCAACACCCTCCCCTTCACTGTATATGTTCTGTACGTTTATATTAATCCTTACTAATTCATGTCATTTTATTTCAATCCATTTTCACAGATCTTTTGGTAATTTTTTTGTTTCCAATAGAATTTTATGGCAATGTCTTCTGCTGCAAACAACGTAGTTCTGAAGCTTTTTCTTTCCACTCACATACCACTCTAAGTATTCCCTATGCCATCGGTGCTCTGTGATTAGTAAGAGATTGCTTAAAGTGGTATGTGGGAAGAAAGAAAAAAAAAACCACTGTTTTAATTGTACCTCATTGACTTGTTATGTGCACGGTTTCATAACTCCAAAGAAAAGGGCCAATGACAACTTTTCTCAAGAAAAATATTTCAGAAACAATTGGGTCTAGAGCAGAGATTCTCATCCTTCCTTTCCTACCCACATCCCGCCTTCAGCAATCCCTTACTAATCACAGAGCACCGATGGCATAGGGATCACTTACAGTGGTGAGTAGAAAGAAAAAGATTGAGAATCACTGATCTAACATTTATTTTGATTTCAATAATTTTTGACTAATAGTTCAAAAAATTATTTTTCTTTTGACAGATGTCCTGTGGGATTGATTTGTGAATTGAATTTTCACTGAATTGGGAAATGGTGCAGCAGACAATTAAATGTGTGTTTCATTATTTGGACTGATCACGAAGTCTACATTTCTCAGACAATGACCTGTTATAGTTAATTCGTTTTGTTCAGTGTTCCATGAAAACATAACAAATCAAAATAATGTCTATAATTACACAGTCTTCCTGTGTCATATTTAAAAGGGAAATGACATTGATTGCAAGTGTAGTGTCTGTGTATGACTGGGCAGTTGGTTGTATTTTCACTGCACAATCAGCTTCAATGGTGACTTGGTGTCAGAGGTGAATGCAGACAAATGTAAGTGATTCTCTTGGAAGATTAATTGGATATTTAAAATTGTCCCGACTGTAAGCAGGTGGCAAGTGAATCCTCAGAGGGTTCATCTGCACTTGAGGGAGAATAGGGTTGAAGAGACATAAGCAGAGGGGTGGGACTGAGGGGAGTGCTCTGAAAGATGACAGTGACTCAAAGAACTGATTTACCTGAAGTGACACGAGGAAAGCTGAGAAATACATAAAAATTCAGATTTGTGTTTCGCTTTGTTTTTTTGATCATCTTGTGTGTGTTTGGTGCAAAACTCCGGGATGCCTCATGGTGTTAAATTAAACTCTCTACCGCTTTGATCCGATAACCATTATCCACTGCTGGAGGCTGCGCGGCCGGTTGCTGCAATAGCAGCGCTGTCGCGGGTGCGGACCTATGGAGAGGGGGGGGAGCAGAGACACATTGGTCCTCTGCAGGTGTCTAACGCCTAGTTCAACTACCGACAGCTCCCTACAGGCCTTAACCAACCTGTTAAAAGAGCTGACAGTAGTTTATTTAAAATTTATTTTTGAAAAAATTTTATTGAGTTTAACATAATAATCCTACATACAAAGTCTACTAAATATAACAAAAAAAGTCATATATATATGTATATAATCACAAATTAATATAAATGTAATTTTAAAAATCCATCCGTAATTGTTGATTTAACATTATTTTCTTAAAAATAATTCTGACTACAAGACAATTGAGTTAGATTATACCAACCCTTGATCAAAACGCAGAGCAATATCTGTCTAATTTGATGATATGATCTAGGAGAATCAATCCATAATCAATTAACCTAAAAAAAGGAATAAAAAGAAAAGATAAAAGAAGCAAAAAAAGCTAAAACTAAATCTAATTGACTCCCTCCCTCTAATCAAGGTTACTTTGTAGAAAAAGTCCAAAGATGTTCAGAAACTAGACAGAGAATTGCCAGAGCATCCAAATTACTTAATTCCTCCAATCATGATTGTATTCTATGAATTGGCCCCACACTTGTCAAATTGAAACTTTCTATCTTTAATATTGCATCTATTTTTTTTCCAAGCTTAAATATGACATTACATTGTGTAACCAGTGTGTACGAGTAGGTGAAGATTAATCTTTCCATTTCAATAAAATTGCTTGTACGGCTATCAATGTGCTAAAAAGCTAAAACTTTCTCTTGAGATACAGACAAAATTATGTTCGGTTCATGAGAAAAAACAAACAAGGCAATTAAATGGCATGGCTGTATTTTGATTTTAAAAACCATTGATAAATATTGAAAAAAGTTTTCCCCAACTCTTCCTAAATTTGAACACTCCCAACAGATGTGAATCAATGAAGCTTCAATAATTTTTAAATCTTGAGATCACAAGGTCTGGGCACAAGATGGCCATGCCTGTGTTTGGCAGCAGCCTCAAGGGGTTGCAGACACTGGAGAAGCAGAGGACTGGAGCAGGGCACCAGAAAATGGGGAGACCACCCCATTTGAGAAGGAGAAGCAGAGGAGATGGCCCTACAGACTTTGGCAGCAGACCAATGAGGGGCATGCGGCTGAAGAACTCCTAGTTGACAGGCTGTAGGTGACTTGAGGTTAGGAAACCACGCAGCCTGTGGGCTGCTGGCAGCTGTGGTCAAAGGACTCATGCCAGGCAGCAGACTGCTGGAGACTGGCTCAAGACTGGCTGAAAGGGTGGCAGGTATTGCCAAGGGTGCTGAAGACTTCCTGATTGCATCAGAGGTTTGGATCTGGAGCATGGGTTGCCGATGGCTTGGACTGAAGTCTGTGTGGCTGCAGAGGCTGTGAGAGCATTGGAGGTGAATCCATGGACATTCAGTGACTCTGGGGAAACTCTCATTTGCTTCTTTTTCTCTGACCGGCAATTCTGCTGATGGCAAATCTTATTGCAGACAAAATTCAATTTTGTGTAATATTACACCTGTTTTATTACATGTCAACAAATGAATCTTGAACATTCTCTCATTAAAATACAGAAAGACCAAGGCCTCTCATTTTGGTACCTTTCCCTCAATAGATTCTTGTCCTTTGTCACCATCTCCAACCCAAGATCTACAACTTTGGTGTTAATATGAAGTGACCTTGTTGATGTGAAATTATGATGCTGCTTTAGATCATAGTTCAACGAACATAGAACACTATATCTCAGTACAGGACTTTCGGTCCTTGATGTGCTGATCCAAATATTCCTTCCCAAAAGAAATGAACCATTTCCTACCTCATATCCCTCTGTTTTTATTTCATCTATCTGCCTGTCTAAGAGTCTTTCAAATGCCCCTAATGTTTCAGCCTCCACCATCACCCTGGCAAGGCATTCCAGGCACCCATAGCTCTCTGCATAAAAAAACCTACCCCTGATGATTCCCTAAACTTTCCTCCCTTCACTTTGTACTTGCTATTCCCGCCCTATCTCTGCCTCTCAGAATCTTGAAAACCACTATTAAGTCACCCCTCACCCTTCTTCGATCCAGAGGGAAAAGCCCTTGCTCTGCTAACCTTGCCTCATAAGACTTAAATTCTTTGATCATTGACCCACTTAGCTGTCACTTTAACTCATCATGGCTTTTGCTACACTGAATAAGACCATTCTGATGGTCTACTGTTCAACTGACATAAACTTGAGTTTAAACACATTTCTGCTGCTCACCTTCGCAGTCCCATATTGTATAATTAAAACCAAAGAATTACACTGGTTCCCTGTCGAGCAAAACCATTTCAAGATTCTCATTGTTATTTTTAAAAATTCATCTTTGGTTTTTTTTTTCCACTCTCTGTAAATTCCTCTTCCCTTAAGACCTCTGGAACTGGTATTTCTGCACTTCTATTTGATTTTGCAAAACAAACTTAAATGTTTATAGAGTCATGAAGTTTTATGGCATGGAAAGTTTTCAGCCCAATTTGGCCATCCCAACCAAATTGTTTTCCCAAATCAGTAATTCTCAATGGGGTCCATGGAGCATTTAAGGGGGGACATGGATTGAAATCCTGAATAAGTGGGGGGAGTGGGAGGGTGTGGAAGAAACCAACTAAACTTGATTGCTTATCAAGGAAGTGGGTCCATTACTTAGCAACTGCTCTGCCATAAGCAATATTTGGATCAGCTCATCAAGGACTGAAGGTCCTATACTGAGATATAGTGTTCTATGTTCATTGAACTATGATCTAAAGCAGCATCATAATTTCACATCAACAAAGTCACTTCATATTAACACCAAAGTTGTAGATCTTGGGTTGGAGATGGTGACAAAGGACAGGAACCTATTGAGGGAAAGGCACCAAAATTAGAGGCCTTGGACTTCCTGTTATTTAATGAGAGAATGTTCAAGATTCATTTGTTGACATGTAATAAAACAGGTGTAATATTACACAAAATTGTAATTGTTCAAGCACCAAAATACGAAACACGGGAAGGCTAGTGCAAACTACACCCAGCTCTCCAAACATCTCTTCCTCTACTTCAAGCCCAATGTTTCGATTGTTCTTTAAAAGCTATTATTTGATAGTCCTATAATCAACTCTCCATATATTTCTTCATTTAACTCTATTTTTTCAAGAATGTTCTTCTTAAATGTTTTCAAATGTTTCACTACATTGAAGAAACTATAAAAAACCGCATTGTTGGTAGATAAATATTATTTCGATCAGAATCATGTGAAGTCACTCTGCGCTGATATTGAAGAAATGTTGAAATATTGTAAAATTTCTAATCAAATATTTCCATTACTATTAAACATGGACTTGATTTTAACTTGAATTCTCATATAGCATGTCTATAAATTCAGCATGGAGTCATCCAGTGTGGGAAAAGGCCCATATGCTCAACTTGTACATGCTGAACAAAATGCCCCATCTACAGTCATCCCACCTCCCTGCATTTGGCTCATATTCATCTACACCAGAGATTCTCAACCTTTTTCTTTCCACCCACATACCACTCTAAGTATTCCCTATTCCATATGTGCTCTGTGATTAGTAAGGGATTTCTAAAGGATTAGTAAGGGGTGGAAAGAAAGAGCTTGAAAACAACTGTTCTAGTCATGCCTAATTATCTCCAAAGGAAATGGGCCAATGACAATTTTTCTCAAACAAAATATTTCAGCAACAATTGGGTCTAGAGCACCCTTCCCTTTCCACTCACAACCCTTACTAATCACAGAGCACCGATGGCATAGGGATTATGCAAGAAACCAATTAAACTTGATTGCTTAAGAAGGAATTCACCCCATTACATAGAGACATTTGTAAAATTCTGATTTTAAAATTAAATACCTCAGTTTCTCTCCAAAGAGAGCTGATGGTTGGCATAGATGTCATCAGGAAAAGGGCCACTTTCTGTGTTATGTGATGCTGAGAATCTTTAGTCTGCGGAACAAATGCTGACCCATATTGACCAAAATGTTGAGTAATACTGGAAATGCAGAAGTGTGGAGATTGAAACTTAGACTGTGGGGGACAAATGGTCAGTACCCATGACACACTATGTCCAAAGTGTCAGTTAGCTTTTCCTTCCTTATGGCTGCTGGGTGACCTGCTGAGTTTCTCCAGCCCTCTACCCCAGCATCTGCAGTCTTCCTTGTTTCATGCCATTCCCAAGATTCACTAATTCATGGGGCCTGAATATTGAATAAGGGGAACCAATCTCAATAAAGAGGACCCATTTCCACCCATGGATGCTGCTTGGCCCATTCAGTCTATACAGCTTTCAACCGTTTGCTCAGGGTTGGGGCATCTGCCGCTCTTGTGTTTCTCAAGGCGATGCAAGGAAAGGTTGATGGATGTTGCAGATTTTTTTGCATCCCCGCGAGAAATGAGTTTCAGTACCTCAAACAATTGCACAAACTAATTGGCCAAAGATTACAAGAAAATAGTAAACATATTTTTTTCGCTGAGAATGTCATCAATATGCTAATAGGACTGAGTGCAGGAAGAACGCTTCCTCTGCACCGACAACAGGATACTGTTTTTAAAAATAAATTATCCTAATTAAACCCTGAAAAATAGATATTTGCTGGAAATCTCAAATAAAAACAGAATATGCCATACATGCTCAGCAAGGCATGGGGAGAAATAGAAGTAAAACATAAAAATCTGTAGACATGGTTGGAGTAAAAGCATGATGCTGGAGAAACTCAGCTGGATAAATAGACTTGTTTCCAAAGTCACTTCACCAGAAATCTACCAGATTGTGATTTTTAGCACTAAAAAGTGTGTTATATTTTTAAGATCCCACAACCAGAAGCTATCCTGAATCATGAGCGTCCTGGTGGACAGGAAGTTCTCCAGTCGAGGTTACGCGGCTGGAGCAAGAAGTGAATGTGCTTGGTAGGAGATGCATCTGGAGCTTAGATCCAAGTGGCTGTAGCAGGAGATCTGGTCTGACCTTAACGAGTTGTCTGATGGTTGATGGGTGGGGAGGAAACCATTCCACTCCTCTTGGCCCTCGCTCCCCTTCAGCTTGTCTTTTCTATCCCCTCCGACCTTTTCCTCTATGAGCTGGATGACCCCACCCTCTGCATCCTTGGTAATCTCCACCCCTCCCGCCACCCACTTCCCCTTGACACCCTCCACCTGGCATTCAACATTAGCGAAACCAAGGAGATAATTGTGGGCTTCAGGCAGAAATCAGGGGAATGTGAACCAGTCCTCATCGAGGGGTCAGCAGTGGAGAGAGTCAAAAACCTCAAATACCTGGGTGTCGACATCTCTGAGAATCTGTCCCGGAGCCTGTATTTTGATGCAATCACCAGCAGCTATACTTTGTGATGGGGTTGAGGAGATTCCGAATGTCATCGAAGACTCTTAAAAACTTCTACAGGTGTACCGTGGAGAACCTTCTGACTGATTGCCTAGTTTGGAGGTGCCAATGCTTAGGACAAGAATAAACTCCAAAGAGTTGGCAACTCGGCCTACAACATCATGGGCACCAGACTTCACTCCATTGAGGACATCTACATGAGGTGGTGTCTTAAAAAAGCAGCATCTATCCTCAAAAACCCCCACCACCCAGGCCATGCCCTCTTCACTCTGCTACCAGCCGAGCACTCAGCGGCACAAGGACAGCTTCTCCCCTGCTGCCTTCAGATCCCTGAATAATCAAAGACACTGCCTCAATTTGACTTTTCCTTGCACTATTTTTATTTATTTTGTAAGGTGGTTTATATAAATGTTTGCACTGTGATGCCACTGAAAAACAATGAATTTTGCTCACGTTCATGACAATAAATTCTGATTCTGATTCTGAGTAGAGGCCTCACCTTCAACCCTTTCACCCACACCTCAATGCATTCCGCACTTGCTACGATTCCGAACACCACTTCTGTCGTCGCCGTGCCCACTTCTTTCACCAGGATTCTCCACCCCATACTGAAGAACCCTTTTCCTGCCTTAAGCTTTCTTCCCCTCCTTGGACACCTTCCTGGCCATCTACAAGGTTAGTTCCTGGGATGACGGGATTGGCATATGCCGAAAGGCTGGATAAACTGTGGTTATATACGTTGGAAATTTAGAAGGATGAGGGGAGATATGATTGAGGTATGTAAGGTTATTAAGGGATTGGGCATGATAAAAACTGATTACATGTTCCCGATGTTGGGAGAGACCAGGACTAGAGGCTATAGTTTAAGAATATGAGAAAGGCCCTTTAGGACAGAGATGAGAATTTTTTTTTAACCCAGAGAGTTGTTAGTCTGTGCAATTCTGTGGAAAATCAGCTATGATTTAAATGAATGGCAGTACTGGCTCAATGGGCTGAATGACCTATCCAGCCTATGGTCTAATATGTCTAATAGGCATTAAGAAAAATGTGGCATGCTGTAATGGAGGAAAGGGTTAGATGGAAGTGGATTAGGTTTGTATAGGTCAGCACAACATCTTGGGCTGAAGGGCCTGTACTGTGCAAGTTCTGCTTAAAAATGGAAACAGGTACATTTGGGATTACGAATTTTTAATATCTCAAATACTTTACTAGCTGAAACCTATTTTCTGGGATTAAGATGATCCCTTCGGTTTTCTTGATTGACATTGGATTTTAAAAATAATTGCAAATAATTTCAAATATAATTTTTTTGTGACTGTATTTAGTTGCTTTGGCTGTGTGGATTTATTTATTGACTTTATTCATTGCAAGCAGAAAAATTGAAAGAAAAATGTACATATATTAAAAAAACTATCTAAGGACAGACTAGAATGTCTTTGTTCACCTCAGTCTGCTGTAATAGGCAGCCCAAATCTTTCACACACCTGACACTAGGCTCATAAAAGCAGACACACTCTTCCAAGTTCATTCTCAAGAGGAGATTATGGGATAACATAACATAACAATTACAGCACGGAAACAAGGATGCGTGCTTCGGGCTTCCTTGAAGAAATAGACCATTCATCCTGGGCTGATAACCCCACTACATAGTAAAGGAACATTCAAGATGGTCGCAAGGGCCTGCATCATATAGGGGTGGAAGGAGTGCACTGCTCTGTCAGCTAACATCTGTGGAAATGTCTGCTTCTCATTTAATCCCCTCTCAGCCCACGCAAGGGGAATGGAATAGAGTCACCTTTGATCAAGGGAGGGAGGAAAAAGAGGAGAAAAAGAAGAAATAAGGATATGGAAAATTCGATGAAACATTGACAATCAATTTCTCACAAATTCCTTGTTTTACTTGTTAAAAAAAATCGGTGATTATTTTTCAAATGAACTATTATTTCGTAGATCTATTTGTTGAGTTTCTTTTTTGTGCATTGTTTTTAGATTTGTCATGACCTTTGAAGGTTTTCACTGTTCCACGGGATACAATGATTCATGCCAAGAGGAAAGAACACAGAGCGGAAAACTAAACCTTTAAACTTCATGCCTTGACACCCTCATTAAGAAGGTATTTTCTTAGCTTTATTTTTCAGAAGTGGCTAGTAAACCTGTTAACTTCAGAATGTGAAAGTGGTGTTTTTTTTAGGGAGGCAAGGCCTTTTCCACTGCACACCAATCCACTCTTCAGCTCTCGAGTGATGTGCAGATTTTCACTCTGATGGAGAATTGAAATGAAAAAAAAATCAGAATAGTATAAAAATGCTCAAGCATTTTGCAATTTATTGCCTTTGATTTGTTTTGAGGAAAATCATGATGTTGTTAGAGAGGACACGGGAAGAATATTTTATGAATGGTACATGTTGCCATGAAAGGAGTTGAGTTTTTCATGTCATGCTATTGATTTTCACTGCCTTCCTAAATTGATGTTATAACAACATAGATATACATGAACATCTAAATCATGGGTCCCCTTTCATAGTGTATCTGACAGATACAGGGAGTCTTTTACAGCTTCAGTGCAGAGAGAAGGTTTCTTGGTAACATTGCCCAGAGTCTTCCTGAAATGAATTATCTTCAGGACATAGATGTCGGAAAACTGAAGGAAAAGGATTTAAATATTTTTTTGATCAGGTTTTCTTTTAATGCAAATGATAACCTGTGAAATTGATCTCTTACCGTCAAGAAAAGAGAGATTATTGAGACATTAAGGTGTTGATCGGTTGATGCTGAGAGGCTACTGCTGCAAAATGCACAGTCGAGAAGTAGGAGGCTTGGGCCTAGATCTTTTAGATTGAGATAAGGAGGGAGACAATTTTTTTTTAAATGAACGATCCTCAACTTCAGGTAAGTAGATAATTGATTCCTGAGGAAGTCCGATGCTGGTCACCACATTGTTGGGCACTAAAGATATCAATGGACATGTGTATTAGGTAGCAATTGGACTCAAGAGCCGGATCTCACTGAGTGGAACCAAAAACAAGAGGCTGCAAGGCCGACACCTGCTTCTTCTCAGGGTTTATCCAATCTAGAAGCAAAGAACTCTGTTCATTTGCTATTAACCACAAGGAGCCAAGCGGCCACGAGGTTGAACAAGCGATGGATGTGTGTTTGTTAATGATATTTGTTGGCAGAACATATTTATGAACACCCTGACAAAACTGGAAAAGCTGCAGAACCGATCAATAAAAATCAGATTTTATCCTCCAACGATGGGGTCCCTCTGTGCACCATAAGGAAGAGAGCCTGCGGGGAATGGGGAATGTGAGGGTGAAGATACTGTGGAGGAATGGTAGAGAGAAGACAGTGATACAGAGGGGTGACAGACTCACCCTTGATGCTCAAAACCTACAGTGAAAAAGCTCGATGACATTGACTCCATTCAGTAAAATCACTTACCAGTGTGGATTTTTCATCAACTATTTCCATGAGTTTTATTTTCTACCATCCGATTTTTAATTTCTGTGCCTTTCCACACTGATGACAACCAGTATTCTTGCTGCACAGAAATGCATAAGCGGAGAGTTTAACCAACTCTTCGTGATTTCCATTCAAGGTCCCATTTACCCTCTTTCTCCCAGACAGCCCCACCTTCTCTTTTCACTGGTCCTCCCATTCTCCTGCACATATAATCATGATTCCTCTTGTCTTGACTCATCTTTTAGCTCTCCTCTCTTTTAGCTTCCTTTTTGCCCCGTTACTCCTTTCCTTGCCATTGTCCTGCTTCCTTTCTCCTCCACAACACCATACACTCTGCCACCACTGTCATGCTATCCGATTGGAGGGGGCCCAGTCAGAAGATGAGGTGCTGTTCCTCCAATTTGCGGGTGGTCTTATTTTCTACCATCAGCCTTCTCTACCTATCCTTGCATAGAACATTACAGACCCTTTGCCCAATATTGTTGTACCAACTGAAATAAAACTAGTCCATGATTAATAAACCCTCCCCTCCCTTTCTGTTGTGACAGATTATGTTGTGTTTGTATTGTATATAGATAACTTTTGGGAGATAAGTTGGGGCAGGTTTTTTTAGTGTAGGTCACATTCAACACTTTATAATAGATCTCATTTAAAATACTGGAGATCTGCACATGCTAGACATGTTGGGGCCAAGAGCCTTTGCAAAAGCTTTGGAGAAGGCCCAAAAGACTTCACTAATGGATTATTGTTTACAAAACAGCAACAGATGAAAGAACTTGTTGGAGCCATGGACAGTCTGGAGTGTCATTCTAAGTGGGTCATGTGGTTTTGCCGTTCTAAGTGGGTCATGTGGTTTTGCAAGCAGAGAGAGTAAAACAGGCTTTCTCACTGAGAGAGAGAGAGAGAGAGAGAGAAAGATCAGTTCTGCAGTTTTACAGTCAGCAGCAGCAGCAGCTGCGACTGGAACAGGACAAGCTGGCAAGTTTGTAGAAAACCCCAATGGGAAGATGCATTGTGAGTGCTTAGTTCAGCCTGATCAAAGTCCTTGTGGTTCATGCAAGAGGAGAGGACTGGCTGTTTAATATTTCACTTGAAATAAGAGAGGCACTCTGTGGTGACCTAAAAGAAAGAGGTTATCATCTGGAGAACCCTGATGGGCCAAATTTCTTCGGCAAGTCACTGAAGTGGCTGATTAAAAGGGAATCAGTTGTGGGTGTCCAGCGAACAACAAATCTCTCTCTGAAAACTGATAAGAACCTTCCTGAGCAGTAACCATTTACCTTTCAAGCACCAAAGCCTGGTGAACTTTATAAATGTTAAATTCTGTGCACAGTATAAGAATTGTCTGCAACCAGTGAACTTGGAGGAATGAGAAGTGAGATTGGATTGTGAACCAAAGAACTTTTCTGAACTTAGACACACATTACATACACGTGAGCTTAGAATCTGAAGGAATTTGAAGTTAGTTAAGTCAATAGTGATAAGTTAAAGTGTGATTCTGTTTTCATATTTAAAGATAATTAAAAGCAACTTTTGTTTAAGTAATCATTTGTCTTGGTGAATATCTATTGCTGTTGGGTTTTGGGGTCCTCTGGAGTTGCGACACTGTCCATAATCCCTTATTTCTCCTTACATCCAAGTGTCTTTTAAATGTCTCTATTATATCAGCCTCAATTTCCTACCTCTTGCAATGTATTCCTGTACCCTCCACTCTCTGTGTAATAAAACTCTGACTTCTCCTGTAAATGTTCCTCCACTCACCTTAAACAGGCATCCTTTGTCTTGCTACCCCTCTTTCCAAATGCTGTCTTCTCTCCATTGCCTCTCCACTGTTCTCTGAATTACCCACCTCCTCCTCTCATTTATCTCTCCTCATCACAGTCTCTACACATTTTGCCTGCATTTCTATGCCAATGTGTATTTCTTCCTTTCATCACAACCATCTCCCTTCCTCTCCATTCTCTTTTTTTAATTGCCACCATTGATCCATCACAACCCCCTGCCTCTCCTCAGCATTATGCTCTCCTACAGCATTACCTCCTTTAACTCTTCTCAGGTCTCCACCTCTGCTTGCTATTGCCTTGTTCTCTTGGCAGAAGAGCAGCCTGGCATCTTTTACAAAAGTCCTGAGGGAACATATTAATATTTGCACCTGAAATTTGCCACCTCTGAGCACTCCTTCAGCTAAGACGATGCACTCAGATCCTAAGAGCGAAGTTCCGATATACAAACGTCCTATTCAGGGAAACAATACGATCACTGACACAAGGATGGCACATTCGATGATTTGTGGATTAGTTTTTATGTAATTATGACGAGCAATTTGTTCTGTGTCTCTACATCAACATATTGATAATATGCTGCACCCAAATTTCTAATTTCAGACTGCTAAAGCTGCCTTTGATTCAATGCACGTGCTGATGAATTGTATAAAGCCATGGAGTTGTTTAATGGAGTGGCATTTCCTTACTGTGCATTGTGAATACAGATGTCTGCACGTTCTTCAATTTCCACCCACTTCTCCAATAAAATCCTTCTTACATTGACAACAAAGTTTATGAATCTTTTGTTGAGGAACATGGGAGAAATGAATCTGCTTCTCATGACTGGCAAATAATTTATCTTGATGATATGAGAAAATAATGATTCTTTCAGTGCCCAGTCCAAGCTATTTGTGCACAGGCTTCAATGGCATTTTCCAATCATTCATTACAAATAACATCTCCACTAAAATGTTCATTTCAAGATGATTACCCAAAAAAATATTCACTTGCATTACAAGCACGAGAAACTCACCAAGTCAAACAGTGTCCTTTATAGAGCAAAGATGAAGATACATCACCAACATTTCAGGCTTGAGCCTTTCATCAAGGTATGAGCAAAATGTAAGCAGGTGCCCGAATAAATTGTTGGGGGGGGGTGGGGAGGAGTATGGTCCCAAAGGCAGGAGGTAAAAGGTGGATAAGGAAGGGAGGGCACAAAAGCAAACAGGGACGGCGAGGGGGTGGTGGTGGGGGTTGGCTCTGTGAATGGAAAGGAAAAGGGTGGAGAGCTGGAGGAAAGGAGAGAGAGATAAGGAATGGAGGGAGAATGGGTAGTGGGCTAGCAGAAATCAGAGAAATCGATGTTAATGCCACCCGGTTTAGAGAGTGGCCAGACGGAACAAAAGGTGCTGCTCCTCCAATTTATGAGTGCCCTTTCATTTGTACTAATTTCCTTTAAAAGGTGACAGTTAGATCTTTGAGTGTTTGGACATGGACAGTTGTACTTATTCATGACTGCATTTCATTTCAGAACTGGAAAGTGATTAGAAGAAGGAGAATCCTATGCTTACCTAAAATAAATGTTTGATGGGTATGTTTTTGCAAAGTGTGCGATGTCATTGAGAGGTTAAAGAGAAGGAGAGAGAGCAAAAGATCAAGTTCAAGTTTATGATCATCTGAATGTACAAGTACAACCCGACAAAACAGCGTTCTCCAATTCTCGGTGCAAAAACATGCAGACACGCAAGCAGACATAACAAACCTACAGACAAACAACATAAACACAGGACAAGTATACATAGGTACATAAAAATAAATAGATAAATCTTGTTTTGTTATATGAGAATCTCAGAAGGTTAGTGTGAGCAGTTCCTTTGGTCATTCAACTTTCTCACTGCCCATGGGAAGAAGCTGTTCCTCAGCCTGGTGGTGCTGGCTCTGATCCTCCTGGATCGCTTTCCCGGTGGGAGAAGCTGAAAGTTGCTGTACGTGCAGTGGTCAGGGTCTTCATCAATTTTGAGCACTCTCTTCAGACAATGATCCTGGAAGATTTACATCGATAGGTGGGAGGGATACTCCACTGATCCTCTCTGCCACTCATATGGTCCTGTGGATTGACCTCTAATCCATTTCTCTACAGCAACCATATCACAGTGATGCAGTGGGCCAGGACACTCTCAATAGAGCTCTTATAGAATGTTAATATAATGATGGCCAGTAGCCTTTCCCACTTTGGTCTTCTTAGGATGTGCAGTCACTGTTTGTAGAGCACGTCGAAAGAATCAAAGGCTTGTTGATCCAAACCAAGGCTTTTATTAACTAGAAGACTGGAGCATATCACATGTAGGTCGACCAGTCCAGAATGATCTGGATCTGGCTAGGAGCAACCCTTTAAGACCTGCCAGTAGGCGTGGCTACACTCTCAGCCAATCACAACCATCCTATACCACAATATATACATATACACATTCATGATAGAATCCGTACTATCACACTGTTGCATCTTCCTGACAAATGAGGAGATGCTGTGGGATCAATATTATTACAAAGAGTGTTCTATCAATTATATCTTACAAAGGGTAGGAGATTGATGTGAACGTGAAGTGTTGTATATCAGTAAAGAGTGTGAGTGCAGTCAATTGAATGGAATTGTTGCATGTCACAGTATTACGAGCTCCCGTTTTAATAAAATGGGATTATCACTGTAAGGGATAGCATAGACAGGAGGGATTGAATGGCCACAGTTAACTTTTAACATTTCACACAAGCACAAGTCACACCCCAGTGACAACTTGATACATTGGAAGAACTGAGGGAAGGTCTGTCACAGTCTGTTCCAAATTCAATACATTTGCAAAGAAACTGTGATGTTATAAAGGGAGAACCTTTCTGACAGCTGAAGAGAAAGCAACTCTTTGAAGCAGCTCTTGTGGCCGGCCATTTTTGTGGAATTCAGAGCAAAGTCTGCTCTGAAAATGACTGGGCCTTTACGATAGATTGACGTGCCAGGAGGGTCTCTTGGGAAGCAAAGTGCTTCATTTTGATGTGACTAACAGTCGAGGTGACTTGGAGAGATGGCTTAATTTTAAGTATAACTAGCAGCGAAGTTACTTGGAGAGACTGGTGCCAGGGTCTTGGAAACTTCGTGGAGGCCATCCAGTTCAAGTCTTGCCTACAAAAGGACCAGGAGTGTTATGACCACAGCTCGTGTGGGTGGACATTTCTTCAAAGGACTGTAATGGTTTGGGTATAACAAAGACACACACACACACACACACACACACACACACACACACACACACACACACACACACACACACTGCGCATTATTGGGGTTAGATTTAGTATTAAGAAATAGTCTAAGATTTAAGACTATTGTTTAAGTGTAAGAAATAAAATTTAATGTTTTAAAATTAAGCACTCTCTGGTTCATTGCCTATTGGTGGTTATTATGCGTGGTTTGTACAACATGTATGAACAAAGATTTGCTTTACATGCTGTGAAACATGATCATCTGAAGACGCTGTGACCTTGAGAAGGGCTCAGGCCCGAAAAATCAGTAATATGTCTTTACCTCCTATGGATGCTCCAAGACCAACTGAGATCCTCCTGCCTAATATACCGTCAGTACAGCAACAATTAAAAAAAAAGTGTTGTCATGAAACAAAGCTGTAGGGTATAACTCACATCAAACAAAGGTGTAGGGTATAACTCACATCAAACAAAGGTACAGAATATTAAAAACTATTAAAATTAGAAGTGAGAAGTTGTACAGAGGTCAATAATAATGAGCAGGAGATTGGTGAGCATTTCTAAAGGGCAAGTGATCATTCAGACTTCCTGAAGGATGTTAGAAGGAACAGGCGATCTGTGTGCTGTTGTAAAGATTTACAGATCAGGAAGTATTTTTTGAGAGTGGAAGAATGCGGGGGTGGGGGGTGGTTGGCAAGCATGAGATGGGTTGGATTTTCTAAAAAGCAGGTTATTATTTTAAGAAGTAGATCGGCAGATTAGCGCTATTATAAAATGCAGAAGATTATAGTGAGTGAGAGATTGGCAAAAATTTATAATGACATGAACACTGTGAACAACGGTGAATAAATTTAGTGGGGCACTGATGAGTGTTTGAGAAGAACAGGAAATTGGTTTGCATTCATGCAGCATGGGAGTTCAGTGAGAATTTATAAATTAGTGCATATTATAAGGAAGATAAGTTAGAATTATTGACAAAAGAGCAGGGGATAGATGAGAATTTATAATGACCTGGGTATCTTATACAGAAAGTAAGATACATGAGCATTCATAAAGACCAAGAGAGCCAGAATTTATGAAGTGTTAAACATCAATGTGTAGCTAAATAGAGCAATAGATTGGTGAGAAATTTAGATGACCTGTTATTTTACCTTGAAGAATTAAACTTGTGCCTAGCACATAGCAGGGTGCCTCAGACCATGGAATCACATGGCATAAGTTTTTCATGAACAGCCTGCCTCAGGAGATGTTCATCAAGGAAGCACAGGCAGGGAGCACCATGAAAAGTACAGGCGTCCATCCAAACAACTGGGAGAGAGCAACTGAAGGTCAGGACCACTGGGGACTGAAGTACACTGGGGGGAGGGGGGGAGGGGAGGACAAATGGAAGACTCAGTTGATCAACAGAAGGCTCAGATAAAACAGGATGAGCAAATTTTGTAATTTTACTCACCCTTCCTCCTCAGTCTGCAAAGCACAAACTGCTTTGCTTTCCCAAACCATGCTTAAAGATGTTCGTCATGGAGTTGACCATGAAAGTGGGCAGTATCCAAATCGAGAAATCTCAACCAGTTTCCATCTGCCTGCAAAGGTCCATATTGTGCTATTTCCTGCACGAGTCTCTCCAAATAATTCTTAAACATCGCTATGACATCTGCTAATACTCCTTTATGTCTAGAAAAATATTTGAATGAGGATGTTGTTTAATTACTGTAATACAGTTTGCATCTATGATGTATTATTATTTCAATAATCCAAATATAAGAAAGGCTAGTCCACTATTGAATACCTCACAGATGAACCAAAAAGAATGTTACAAATGAGAAAGGATGTCATTTTGAATAAATGACATCTTGACATTGTCTTCCTGTTGTCTCATATTACAGATTCTGAGTCAAGAGCAGAAATAGAGGGTGCAGGTACATTCACCACAAGGAGGAAAGGAAAACACCATTATGTTTAATCAATACCAAATAATTTAAGATATTAAGTAGGGTGCCTTACAGATTTCCTCTGTTCTTTTACTTTTGAATATTTTATTTATAAATTTTAAACCACGATAATAGTTACGTTAGATCAGTGGTTCTCAACCTTTTTCTTTCCACTCACATACCATTTTAAGTAATCTCTAGGCCATCAGTGCTCTGCGATTAGTAAGGGATTGCTTAAGGTGGAGTGCGGGTGGAAAGAAAAAGTTTTAAAAATCACTGTTTTAATCATACCTAATGGACTCGTTATGTGCACAGTTTCATAACTCCAAAGGGAATGGATTTGTATGTTTAATAGGCTTTCTGAAGACCTCACTTCTTGGTAAACTCCATTAGATTTTATAGTATAAATATTTTATTTTCTTGGTATTTTCTGGTTTTCTTTTTTGTTTCTTTTTTAGAGGTGGATGATGGGAGGTGGGAGAGTGGGAGGGTGGCTTGGTGGAGTGTATAATTTAAAAAAAATCATTTCTGGAATTGTATACAGTGGTTCTCAACATTTTCTTTCCACTCACATACCACTTTAAGTATTCCCTATGCCATCGGTGCTCTGTGATTAGTAAAGGATTGCTTAAGGTGATATGTGGAAAGAAAGAAAAAGGTTGAAAACCACTGTTTTAATCATACCTAATTGACTCGTTATGTGCATGGTTTCATAACCAAAGGAAAAGGGCCAATGACAACTTTTCTCAAGCAATGTATTTCAGTTACAATTGGGTCTAGAGCAGTGGTTCTCAACCTTCCCTTCCCTCTCACATACCACCTTAAGCAATCCCTTACCAATCACAGAGCACCGATGGCATAGGGATTACTTATGTGAGTGGAAAGGAAAAAGTTGATTAAGGACAATACCTCATTTTTCCTTTTATTCATCTAGACATGAATCGTTTTCAAGGATTGACTTCTTAGTATCAGCACATTTACAAGGGAAAATACAACAAGCGGAATATAAAAGTAGGGTGATTTCAGATCATTCTCTGTTATATTTTACATATGAGACTTCTGAGAAAATTCAAATAGCTTATCGTTGGAGATTTAATACAATGTTGTTAAAAATATGGACTATTGATTTTTTGAAAAAACAAATGAATTTTTTTTGAAAGAAAATTCCAATTCTGTTTAAAGTAAGTTTGTATTATGGGATGCTATGAAAGCCTATTTGAGAGGACAAATAATTAGTTATACTTCTAAAATAAAAAAAGAATCGATTAAATCAGAGTCTTGAATTAGAGAAACAGATCGATGAGAGAAAAGGAATTTCAGAAAGATGCTACAGAAGATCAGAAAATAGAATTATCTAGGTTGAAATTGAAATATAATACTTTGCAATCTTATCAATTTGAATGTGTGATTAATAGGACTAAACAACGGTATTACCAATGGGGAGAGAAAGCACATAAAGTATTGGCATGGCAATGAAAGAAAGAACAGATATCGAGGACTATTAATGCTGTTAGACAGAATTCTTTTATTACTTATAAAGCTCATGAGATGAATGAGTTTTATTCATTTTATAAAAAGTTATATACATCTGAAGGAAAACAGGAAACTGGATCGATTGATCTTTTTTTTATCACAGTTGAATTTACCGATATTAGAGGATGGAGATATACAGGAGTTATAAGAACCTTTTACTGATTTGGAAATTAAAATGGCCATGCTGGAAATGCCGAATGGTAAATCACCTGGTGATGATGGATTTTCGGTTGAATTTTATAAAATTTTTTATGATGATTTATCTACAGTGTTTGGGGATATATTACGTCAAGTTGGAGAACATTATGAATTACCTGAGTCTTGTTCTAGTGCTTTAATTACAGTAAATCCAAAAAAAGATAGAGATCCTTTGAAAGTATCTTCATATAGATCAATTTCATTATTAAATGTAGATTATAAAATAATAGCTAAAATATTAGCAAATAGATTGGCTAATTTTTTACCAAAGTTGATTCATATTGATCAAATACATTTTATAAAGAATAGATATGCTTCAGATAACATTTTGCACGTGATTAGTTTGATTAATAGATTTCAACAATCTTTAGATCATTATTTTTCCTGAAGAGGGTTAGATATCTGTTTTGATAGTGTAACTAGATTGATAAATGCACGTTATGCAATGATTAATTACAATTTTTACATCAATTATATTTGACACCTGAAAAATTTTTAAAAATATGGTTTTAATGAATCAGATTTGTGTTTTAGATGTGGTGATATGGTTGGAACTTTTTTTCATGCTGTTTGGTCATGTATACAAATACAATCTTTTTGGAAGAAAATTCAATCATTTTTAGAATATCTGTATAAAATTAAAATAGTTTTAGATCCAATAGTATTTTTATTGGGTAGTTTGCAACCTCTGAAAGGTTTGGCATCAGATAAATTTCAGCTTGCTTTTGTATATTTAGCTTTATCCATAGCAAAAAAATGTATTGCTAGTACGAGAAAAGATACAAATATGATTGATATTAATAGATGGCATAATGAGATGAAATATTGTTTAATAATGAAAAAAATTATGTATGTTTTGCATGATTATAAATTTTTATTAATAAGTGGCTGTTATATTTGAAATATTTACATTTCAATTTATATTGATTAGATTTTAACGTATATTTAACCCTTTTTTTAAATATTCTTTCTTTTTTCTTTTTTTATGGCTCTCCTTAAGAGAGAGTTGGCTGAAGGGGGGGGGGGTCCTTTTCTTTTCTTTTTTTTCTTTATATATATATATATATATATATATATAAATGTTCATGTTCATGTTTAATTGCTGTATATGTCATATATTATTTGTTTTTTGAACGAATAAATAAAGTTCTTTTAAAAGAGGACAATACCTCCCCACTCCAACCCACAATTGTTATTTATTGCTATTAAATATCAAGAGGAACTCTGTTTTACAGGAGTTGTCCATTGTTTGGCATTTGTGTAGTAAGAATATTGATTCCCATTTACCAAGTGATATCTGAAAGTTGCCCAGGTCTGTTCTATCTTGCAGGAGTTTCAAATTAAATTGAACACCCATCAGGGAATATATGATACCTTTTGATAGTGGGAAGACTATATGTGGAATTTTTAAAAATGTCCATGATGAAAATTGGAAATGATTTTTTTTTAATAAATGGGGAGAGACTAAAGTGTGTATCCATATGTGTGAATCACTGAAATGTAGGCTCAACAAGCAAATAAGAAGGTAAATATCACCTTGGCATTTATCACTTGACGAGAAACATCAGATCATTTTGCTCCAATTATATCAGATCTTGGTTTATTTCTCTGAGGAAAGAAATGCTTGTCTGTACAGCAGAGAAATGGACCCATCTACATCCTGAGCTTTTTCCCATTTACACTAGTCCCATTTGCCTGTGTTTCCTTCTATTGTCTTGACTATTCAAATTCCTGTCTAAATGCATCTTAAATGTAGATTACAGCACCTTCTTGATCCAGATATCAACCACTCTCTATATAAAATCCTACCCTTCAGATCTTATTTAAAAATGTTTCCTCTCACACTAAACCTCTGCCCTCTTTTTTTTTATTCTTTCACCATAGGGAAAACATTTTGACCATCTTCTATATCTGTGGTTTTCATTATATGATAATTCTATATCTGGTCATCCCTCAGCTCCCTTTACTCCAGGGAAATGGACCCCAATTTATCCAACCTATCCCCAGAATTAAAGTCTTCTAATCCTGGTGAATCACCTAGTCATCAAACACCATCATATCCTTCATAGTGTGACCAAGGACAGTTTACAACCCTTGCAAGTCAGCAAATTCCTAAAATGGTGGGGTTGTGAAAGGAGGAGGTACTGAGTAGACTAAGTCTACATCCCCCTTGACCGTAGAACATAAATATCATTTAAGCATATAATCTTCTTTAAGTTATTTAGTCCATTAGATGAAAAATCGATGCTACCTTTTGCTCAGTTTTTTAGAACCAGGAATCAGTCTCTAATGAAAGGCTTGGAGATATAAGAAGAAATTTCTTCACTAAGAGACTCTGCAACAGGGCTGTGGAGGTTTAGTTGCTGAGTATATTCAAGGCAGAGGTCAATAGACTTTTGAGTAATTTGGTATTAAGAGACATTGAGTCAGTGCAGGAGAGTGGCACTGAGGTAAAAGATCAGTCATGACCTGATTGGATTATTTCCATGGCTTCATTCTTATCAAGAATATAGATGAATCTGATGAACATCAGCTATGATGCTCTGGGCTGAAATGAAAGATGTCCAATCATAGCACCACCTTTCCTACATTCATACAGTCATGCAGCTCAAAGACAGATCCTTCAGGCAACTTATCAACCCTGGAAGTAAATCACGAAAATCTGCAGCCACCGTGGTTGAAGTAAAAACACAAAATGCTGGAGAAGCTCAGCAGGTCAAAAAGTGACCTTTATGTAGCGAAGGTAAAGATACACGACCGATGTTTCGGGCTTGAGCCCTTCAACAAAGTATGAGAGAATGCCGGCAGGCATTCAAACAAAAACATAGGGGGGAGTGGCAAAGGCAGGAGATGATAGGTGGAGAGAGGAGGGAGGGGACAGCAATGATGAGGGGGAGGAGGGATGGCTGGGTGTGGGGAGGGGAGAACTGGAAAGACAGGAAAGGGGAGGGGAAAGAAAAATAAGTTTAGCAGAAAGCAGAGAAGTTGATGTTCATGCCGTCTGGCTGGAGGGTGCCCAGATGGAAAATCAGGTGTTGTTCCACCAATCTGTGGGTGTTCAGGGTGGGATAGTACATAAGGCCATGGACAGACATGTGAGTCTTGGAGTCGACCCTGGCCACCTTGAACCCTTATGTGAGTTTTTTCCTTCAATTACCAGAGAGTGGTGGGCGCATGGAATGCGCTGCTGGCAATAAAGGTGGAAACAGGTTCAATGGGATCTTTGAAGCGACCATTAAATAGGTACATAAAACTGAGAAAAATGGAGGGTAGGTAGTTGGGAAATTATAGACAATTGTTGAGTTGGTTATGAGGTCAGCACAACTGTGTGAAGGGCCTGTATGTTCTATACATTTCATTTTAACATGACTTCCAAATGTCATTAGCTAAATGGAGCCGAGATGATGAGGACATTCGGCATGAGATTAAATCAATTTATGCCTCATGATTGCTCTGTTCCCACTTACTTTTCAGATTTCGGATTTATTGTCAAAGCACATACAACCCTGAAAATTTTTTTCCTGTCGGCCAGGGAGATTGGTAGCGGAAAAACAAGACTTTACTCATTGTACACATGTAAACAAACTGCAATAGAGAGAAGAAAAGAAAAACAAACAATAAAGTGCACAAGTAAGAGTCCATAAATGAGTACCTGATTGAGTTTGTTGTTGGGGAGTCTGATGGTGGAGGGGACTTGCCGTGCAAGTCTTGTGTGCCACTTAGACCTCTTTCCTGACAGTAGCAATGAGAGGAAGGCCAATAAGTAAACTATGGCCTTCAAAACAAAGTTGAGGCACCGGTGATACTACCCAGCCACCAGCTTGCCTGCGGTGTATCCCAGGATTCTTCTTAATCTCAGTGGCTCTTTCAAATGATGTTCAGCATGGAGGGATGGAGATTCATCAGCAGCAAAGGGGGGGGTAGAAATCAGAAAGGGACTTCCTTCCTCATAGTTGTCCTGATTCCTCTGGGATCACAAGGATCTGCAATTAATGGGAAAAACTGCCAGGTTCTTCATCCCACATGAATCATAATATTCTGCTATTCCCTCCTGGAGATCCGATGATTGAACAAGGTACGAGCAGAGAGCAAGAAGAAGGAGCCAGAGACATTGGATCAATTATAAATAAATGTGTGTTTATAGAAAACATGTCTGAAGGCAGAGATGTCTTCACTAAGGCTGGCAGCCACCATGCAATTGCTACTCCCAAGCTACAACGTAAAGTATATTGAGAGGTTAAGTCACGGTATGGTTTGTGAATTCAAGTGCCCAGGAGCATAGAAGGCTACAGAATGAAACAAACATGGCCAGGTCCATCCTTACTCCCATCCATTGAATACATTGATTTCAAGAAGGCAGTAATGTCATAAAGGACCCCAATTACCCTAGTCACAACCTCTTCTCACTTCAACCTTCAGGAAAAAGGTACAGAAGCCTGACCATAGAACATTACAGTACAGTACAAGCCCTTCAGCCCATGATGCTGTGCCGACCAATGTAATACCTAAAAGAAGCTAAACCCTCTCTACCTCCTATTCTTCTTTCATCCGTGTCCCTTTCTAAGTGATTCTTAAATGCTCCTATTGTTCCATTCTCCTCTACCCGGCATTGCATTCCAGGCCCCCACAACTCTCTGTGTAAAAAACTTACCCCTGATGTCTCCCCTAAACTTCCATCCATTCACTTTGTACAGATGTCCTCTGGTGTTTGCTATTCCTGCCCTGGGAAAAAGGGTTCTGGCTGTTCACCTTATCTATGCCTTGCATAATCTTGTAAATCTCTTCTCATCCTCCTACACTCCAAAGAGAAAAGCCCCAGCTTTGCTAATGTTGCCTCATATTTTCCAATCCAGGCAACATCCTCGAAAATCTCCTCTGCACTCAATCCATAGATTCAACATCCTTCCTGTAATGAGGTGACCAGAATTGAACACAATATTCTAAGTGTGGTCTAACCAGAGATTTATAGAGCTCTGACATCACCTCACTATTCCTGAACTCAATTCCCTGACAAATGAAGCCCAGCATCCCATGGGCTTTCTTTGCTAAACAATGAGGCAACCTTGAGAGATCTATGGATTTGGACTGGAAGGTCGCTCTGTTCTTCCACACTCTTGTGTCCTACCATTAATCATTAACCATTCTCTTCCCTGTCTCAGGGGACAAACCTATCGAGCACCCCATGGATGTGGCCCCTAAGCTTCCTCCGCTCTTTAGTGTCCTGATGGCTACTAAATTGGTCCCTTCCAATTTCTGACTTCCACCCACATCGACCCAGTAGACACTCCTTCCACAGTATCATCCCTTGCTGCAGCTGTGCTATGATCCCTGACCAGTTTTGTTACTCCCCCCACCTTACCTCTTTTACCTCTCATCCTATCCCTTTTAAAACATCCAAACTTCCGTACCAGCATCAGCCAATTCTGTCTTTTCATCAGCCGATAATCTCTAAAGACCACAGCATAATTATTCCATGGACTGATCCATGCTCTAAGTTCATCTTCTTCATTCCTAATATTCATTGCATTGAAATGGACACATTTCAAATGCTCCAACTGACTATATTATGGTCCCTCCCCTGCCTGTCCTTCCTCACAAACACACATCATCCTTCCCACCTTCTTCCCTATTTCTCAGCCCTCATATTCTGGTTCCCATCCCCCTGCCAAACTACTTTAAACTCTTCCCAACAGTTCTCCAAACCTGCCCACCAGAATATTGGTCCCTCTCCAGTTCAGGTGCAGCCCATTGTTTTTGGACAGCTCGGACCTACCCCAGAAGGGATCGAAATAATCCACAAATCTGAATCCCTGCCCCCTGCACCTGCCCTTCAGCCACACATCATTTGCCACAGCTTTCTCTTCCCTCACTTCACTGGGGTACGGCACAGGCCACCATCCTGAGATTACTACCCTTGAGGTTCTGCTTTTCAGCTTCCATCATAATATTTCCTCTTCAGGACCTCATCCCTACTTATGTCTATGTTATTGGTATCAACGTGGACCATGACATCCAGCTGCTTATTCTCTTGTTTGAGAATGTGGTGAGCTCGATCTGAGACAGCCCTGACTTTGGAACCTGGGTGGTTCAGACCATACTAGGAGTCTTTGTCTTGTTCCCAGAACCTCCTATCCATTTGGCTAACTATTGAATCCCCAATCAGTATAACTCTTTTCTTCTTCCCCCAGTCAGGGCCAGGGTCAGTGCTGGAGACCTGTCCACCAAAACTGGTGCCTGGTCAATTATCCCCCCAACAGTACCCAAACGGTATACTTATTTTTGAGGGGAACAGCCATAGGGGTGCTCTGCACTGACTGCCTATTCCCCTGCCCTCTCACAAAGGGAGACCTTTGTGGCCTACTCTACATAGGAGAGATAGGGCACAGATTGGGAGATCACTTCGCTGAACACTTTCTCTCTATCCACATCAGTGATATAACCCTCCCCGTAGCCAGCCATTTCAGTTCTGTGTCACACCCCCATACTCACATACCTGTCCATGGCTCTATGTACTATCCCACCAAGACCACCTGCAAATTGGCAGAGCAACATCTGATTTTCCATCTGGGCAGATGGCATTAACATTAACTTTTTGGTTTCTGCTACCATGCTCTCTTCTTCCCCCACCCCCTTCCCTTTCCCATTCTCCTCCCTCCCTTACCTTTCTAGACACCCAGCCATCCCTCTCCCCTGGATCGCTGCTATCCCTTCCTCCCTTCTCCACCTGTCACCTCCAGCCTTTGTGACCACACCCCCTCCACACTTTTGTTCAAACGCCTGCCGACAATTTTTCAACCCTCAACTAAGGGCTCCTCAAAAAATTTAATTCGACTCATGAAGCACGACCTGCACCTCAGAAAGCTACATGCTGGCTATCCCTAAGAAGAGCAATGCCTTTACAGAGCCAGCCATCGGAACCGGACCAGGGATTTGAATCCTGCACTGTCTGTAAGGAGTTTGTACATCCTCCCCATGTCTGTGTGGATCTCCTCCGGGGGCTCCCACCCTTCAAAAATGCACTGGACTGTAGATTAATGGGATGTAAAATGGGCGGCATGGACTTGTAGGGCCGAAATGGCCTGTTACAGTGCTGTATGTCTAAATTTAAATAATCTAATTTATACCACATACAATTGCTTTCCACCAATCAGGCTCTTCAGCCTTCGCATTACACGAATGAGGGAGTCCTCCGACTGTCTGCACTCTTGCTTCCTCGCCTTTTATGCACTAGGATATTTATTATCTTTCTTGTTTATGTATTTATTTTGTCTTTTAATTCAATTAAGTGTACTATTGACATTTTTTCTGGTTGTTTCTTTTAACAAAGTACCTGTTCAGCTGCAACAATTAAGAATTTTGCATCATATGTAAATGACAATATATTTGTTTATTATCATCAAAAGATCCTCAAGGCCTACTGCTGCCATTGCAATAAGTTGCAAATAGAGTTGTCATGGTTAGGATCACATGGTGGGGCAGGGACAAGCATATGGAGGGTGCTTTGTATAGATAGAGTGCCAGATATTGGAGGGCTTGGGCAGATGATTGAGATGGACAGATATTATGAGAAAGGGAGGATCCAAGGCAGATGATTAGAAGAAGAAATCAAGCCATCCTTAGGCAATGATCAGTGTCAAAATCAGTCAGATTTATTCTCATGGAACTTGTCACTAAATTTGCTATTTTGCAAAATTTCAATAAATTATAGTTCTGCAAATACCATATTTAAAATAAATAATTATTGTAAAAAAGAGAAAAAGGTGGGATAATGTCTATAGAGGAGGGGCAGGGGATGTTTTTGTAACATTGGGTATATGTCTTCAGGCTCATGTACCTCCTTCCTGAAGGTAGCAGTGAGAAGAGGGTAAAGCCTTGGTGGCTCTTAAAAATGGCCTTAATGGAGTGAAGACTAATGCCCGTGATGGCACTAGCTGAATTTACAACCCTGTCCTGTGAATTGCCACCTCTATACAAAACAGTGATGCAACCAGTCAGAATGCTCTCTATGGATCACCTGTAGAAATTTGCAAGGTATGGGTCCCAGCCATGCATGCCTGTTTGTGGGTTTTGTGGAGCAATCCATACTGCAAGCATACACAGGCAAGGCCCCTCAACTCTTCCTTTGGTATATTAATGACTACATCAGGGCTGCCTCATTTACCCACAATTAATCTGTCAACTTTAACCTCTTCGCAGCCAACTTCCACCCCGATCTCAAACTCTCTTGGTCCATATCTGACAACACTCTCGCCTTCTTGGAGCTCTCTGTCTCCATCTCGGGAGACAAGCTGTCCACTGACATATACTACAAACCCTTTAACACCCACAACTACCTGGACTACACTTTCTCACACCCTGCCCTTGCAAGGATTTCATCCCCTTCTCTCAATTTCTCTGTCTTCGCCATATCTGTTCCCATGCTGAGGTTTTCAGTCCAGATCTTCTAAACTATCTGTCTTCTTCCACAAGCATGGCTTCACTTACACCACCATCAACTCAGCCCTCACCCACATCTCCTCCATTTCCAACTCATCTGCCCTGGCTCTCCTCTTCCCACAGATGCAACAAACAAAGAAACCCCCTCATCCTCACCTACACCCCTCCAGCCTCATCTGCTGGAATTTCTGACACTTACTACAGGATCCTACCATCAGACACATTTTTCCCTCTCCTCTACTCTCAGTCTTCCACAGGGACTGCTCCCTCCATGACTCCCTAGTGTATTCATCCATCTCCATCCATCACCCTCATCCCTATCCATCTCACCCCCAGGATCTTCCCATGTGCCCACAGGAGGTACAACACTTGCACCCACACCTCCTCGCTCACCACAGTCCAGGGCCCCAAACAGGGCTTTCAAGTGAAGCAACACTTCACTTGTACATCTAGAGGAATTATTTACCGTATCCAGTGCACCCTTTCAAGCATTCTCTATATCGGAGAGACTGGTCACAGATTGGGAGATCACTTTGCTCAGCACCTCCACTCCATTTGCAACTACAGCGACCTCCCAGTGGCCAACCACTTCAATTCCAAGTCACACTCCTACACTCACACGTCTGTCCATGACCTTACACCCTGACCACCTGCACATTGGAGGAACAACACCTTATTTTCCATCTGGGAACCCTCCAGCCAGACAGCATGAACATTGACTTCTCCACTTTCTATTAAACCTGCTTGTTTTTATCCCCTCCCCCTTTTCCTGTCTTTCCAGTTGGTCCACCCATCCAGCCATCCCTCCTGCCCTCATCACTGCTGTCCCCTCCCTCCTTTCTCCACCTCTCATCTATTTCCTTTTCCACCACTCACCACTCCCCCCCTCCACTCTTGTTTAGGCACCTGCTGGCATTCTCTCACACTTTGATGAAGGGCTCAAGCCCGAAACATCGTTTCTGTATCATTACCTTTGCTACATAAAGGACACTGTTTGACCTGCTGAGCTTCTCCAGCACTTTATGTTTTCACTTAAGTAGTGACCTATCCTGGACACACAAATCTCCTCCCTTGTCAGGAAGGTGCAACAGTGACTGTATTTCAAAAAAAGACTGAGGTGAGCAAGGCTACTGGCCATCATCCTATCAACTTTCTGCAGGCACTCTATCAAGAGCATCCTGGGTAGTTGCATCACAGTATTGAACAGTTGTAGAGCATTGGATTAAAGGTTAATCTACAGAGCCATAGGGATGGCAGAGAGAATTACAGGGAGTCTCCATTCCCCTTACCCACCCCACTACCCACCCCATCCATCATCATAATCTCCCAGGATTGTGGTTTGAAGAAGGCTTGCAAAATCATTGAGGACCATACCACCCTGCACATATCTTTGAGTTACTCTCGTCGGGAAAGAGAGTCAGGAATATTAGAGGGAAAACCACCAGGCTGAGAAAAAACTTCTTCCCACGGGCAGTGAGAATGCTGAATGACTGAGTGAATTGCTCATACAAACCCTCTGAGGCTCTACTATGTATTAAACAATATTTATTTTAATACAAGTCTATAGGCACTGCATTGTTTGTCTGTACTTGTGTTATGTCTGAATGTGTGTTTGCATGCTTTTGCACTGAGGACTGGAGAAGAATGCTGTTTCAATGGGTAATGCTTGTATAATCGTATTATAATAAATGATCCAAAATCAGTATACAAGGTGAAAAGGATAGGGAACTCTTAAATTCAATTTATGCTGGAATGTAACAAGCCCAACAAGAGAGTAAGTTTCATGAAATTAATCTGAGCACATGGAAGGAGTATCAATATGTTTGGGTGAGCATTGCAATGAAGACATTGTCCATAGGATATTGTGCATTGCTGGATGTCCCAGGACAAGGACAAGAGGGTTTCAGTGGCACGATGTCACAGCAGGAAATGCTGCTGCCTCAAAGGACCAATGATCTGGGTTTAATCCCTTACTCAACTGACCCAGTTTACTCTCACTTCCCTGGTTGATAGAGTAGTAGGGAAATTACCAATAGTGTTGGTGGGTAGTTGTAGAATTAGCGAGGATTTAATTAGCACATAGTAGTAAACAGGTTGGAAGGAGATGGTGAAGGGTGGGTGGGGGGATAGGATTAATAGGATTGTGCTAAATTAGTTTCAACTCAATGAGCCAAATGGCCTCCTTCTATTTTACAGTAAACATGGCGTAAATGCATCAAGAATTCACAAGAAAGTTTATTAATCGCATAACATGATATCAAATGATTTATTTAAATGATTTTATTCTAATTTATATAAATCTGAGTCTAGTAGAGATGAAGTTAATTTTTTTAAAATCTGATACCTAGTTTGAAATATCGAGATCAAAGAGATTTAGATGCTCCCTTCATGGCAAGAGAAGGCAGTGAAGCACTTAGTTGATTGTAAAATGGTAAGACACTGGGGTAGGATGGTATTCCACCTGAGTTTTTAAGAAATTTACGAATCTTTTAAAACCTCTTTTTATGGAGGTATTCAGCAGAATCTCATTCCTTACTTTCTCAACTCCAATAATTACAATTATACCAAAGAAAGATAGGGATCCATTAAATCCAGCATCTTCTTGACAAATATCATTACTGAATGCAGATTATAATTTTTTTTTTTAAATTTGAGCAAATAGATTAGCTAAATATTTACCAAATTTAATTCATATGGACCAAACAGGATTTTTCAAAAAGTGACAATGTGCTGATAGGGTTGCTAGATTGATTAGCCTAATTCATTTAAGTATGGCAATAGCCTTGGATGCAGAAAAGGCCTTCAATAGATTGGAATGGGACTTTTTGTTTAAAATATTAGAAACATTTAGCTTTGGGTTGACATTTACAAATTGGGTTAAAGCGTTATATAAAAAATCCTTGTCCAAGGGTGGCAACTAATGGACAAGTTTCTCCTTCTTTTCAATTAACTAGATCGAGTCGGCAAGGTTGTCATTTATCACCAGCCTTGTTTATTTTGGCAATAGAACCTTTAGTGAAGCTTATAAAACAAGATTTTAAAATTAAGGGTATAAAGGTTAATCAAGAGGAATATAAAATTAATTTTTCTGGTGATGATGTTTTGGTTTATTTGACTGATCTTATAAATTCCTTGTCTAAATTGCATGCATGATTGGAAGAATATGGGAAAATATCTGGGTATAAAATTAATTGGGTGAAAAGTGAAATTATGCCTTTAGTTAATGGTGACTATACTCAGTGTAAAATAGCTACTAAATTTAGGTGGCCAGATGCTGGGATTAAATATTCAGGTATTTGGGCTGAAAATAATTAAAATATATATATTTAATTTAAATTATTTATCTTTACTTTAATAAAATTGAGGACTTGAATAAGTAGAATATTTTATTCCCAGAGTTCAATATCGTTTTCTGTTGATCTCCTACTCTATTCCTCAAACATTTTTTTAAGGATTTAAATACGTGTTAGGAAGTTTTTATAGAAAGGAAAAATTGCAAGGGTTTCTTTTTAAAAAAAAAATTACTTGGAAATTTGAATTGGGGGCTTACAACTTGCAAATTTTAAGAATTATTATAAAGTTGCTCAATTGAGATTTATTGATGTATTGTTTAATTTAGATAAAATTCCTGCTTGAGTTAATATAGAACTTAATAAAATAAGAAAAAATACATTTACAGGATTTTATCTATAAATGGAAATTCTAAATTGTTGGTAGGAAGTAGGGAAACACCTATTTGAAACACTTGATTGAATTATGGAATAAGATTGACTATGAGATAAATATGAAAGGTTTAGTTTCATGAAAAATGTCCCTCTGTCAAAACAGTCTTAATAAATTTTCTATGGATAATCATTTTTTTGGACTTGGATGCAGAGGATAAGAGGATAGAGGATTATTTTGAAGCTGGAAGATTTTTAACATTTGAATAAATGAAGAATAAATGTAATGTTCCTAATGATACTTTCCTTTGGTATTAACAAGTTAAGGCATTTTTGATTAATAAAATAAGTCCGAGTTTGATGATACTTATCTGGAGTGAATTGGAATTATTGATTCATAATAGTAATGTAAGTACATTTATTTCTGTAATGTATATTTTACTTCAAAGGAAAGCACCCAAAATAGGCATGCACACATTGAGACTAAGATGGGAAGTGGATCTAAACAGACAAATAAATTAGAAAGATTGGAAGGAATTATGTAAGGATCATATGACAAAAGTTATAAATTTTAGGTATAGATTATATATAATATTTTGCATCAGTTACACTTGACTCCACAACAACTAAATAGGTTACATCCTGCATTATCAGATTTATGCTTTAGGTGTTGACATGAGATTGGATCATTTTTGCATTCTACTTGGCAGTGTCCCAGTGTTCCAATTTTTGGTTGGAAGTCGGTAATTTTTTGGAAGGAATTACAGAGGTCCGATATTACTTTTATTGAGTAATATTAAGGATACAAGACCTAAATTAAAATTAACTATGTATCATATTGAATTTGTACAATTTGCTTTATAGCAATATCATGGAAGTCAGATTTAGACATGGAAAGATGGTATGCAGAACTTCATAGTTGTACACCACTTGAGAATATACTTACAGTTTATGAAATAAACATCATGTGTTTTGGAAAATAGGGCCCTCAAATTTACAAAATGAAGGTTTGTTTGTTTAATAGACACTCTGAAGGCCTCATTTCTTGCTAAATTCCAATATTGGACTTTGATATAAATGCTCTATTTCCTTGGCATTCTCCAATCCTTTTTCTATTTTCTTTATTTTTGTTTTTTCTTTCCAGGGGTTTTGGGGGAGGGGAGGTGGAAGGATGGGTATTTTTATATATACATGTGTATAACCTTTTGAAATAATCTTGCTTTGCGGAAACTGCCAAAATGTTTGGCCTGGAAGTCAGCCTGAAGAAAACTGAGGTCCTCCATCAGCCAGCTCCCCACCATGACTACCAGCCCCCCCACATCTCCATCGGGCACACAGAACTCAAAACGGTCAACCAGTTTACCTATCTCGGCTGCACCACTTCATCAGATGCAAGGATCGACAATGAGATAGACAACAGACTCGCCAAGGCAAATAGCGCCTTTGGAAGACTACACAAAAGAGTCTGGAAAAACAACCAACTGAAAAACCTCACAAAGATAAGCGTATACAGAGCCGTTGTCATACCCACACTCCTGTTCGGCTCCGAATCATGGGTCCTCTACCGGCACCACCTACGGCTCCTAGAACGCTTCCACCAGCGTTGTCTCCACTCCATCCTCAACATCCATTGGAGCGCTTTCATCCCTAACGTCGAAGTACTCGAGATGGCAGAGGTCGACAGCATCGAGTCCACGCTGCTGAAGATCCAGCTGCGCTGGATGGGTCACGTCTCCAGAATGGAGGACCATCGCCTTCCCAAGATCGTGTTATATGGCGTGCTCTCCACAGGCCACCGTGACAGAGGTGCACCAAAGAAAAGGTACAAGGACTGCCTAAAGAAATATCTTGGTGCCTGCCACATTGACCACCACCAGTGGGCTGATAACGCCTCAAACCGTGCATCTTGGCGCCTCACAGTTTGGCGGGCAGCAACCTCCTTTGAAGAAGACCGCAGAGCCCACCTCACTGACAAAAGGCAAAGGAGGAAAAACCCAACACCCAACCCCAACCAACCAATTTTCCCCTGCAACCGCTGCAACCGTGTCTGCCTGTCCCACATCGGACTTGTCAGCCACAAACAAGCCTGCAGCTGACGTGGTCTTTTTACCCCCTCCATAAATCTTCGTCCGCGAAGCCAAGCCAAAGAAGAAAAGAATCTTTGAATTGAATTTAATGTAATTATTATTGTGGTTTAAAATTTAAATGAAATTTCTTTTTTTAAAGTATGATATTTATAATAAAACAACATAAGGACTTACTCAGTCTAATTTCTGGATGGGTATGAGATGATTTCTAGTGATCCATCTGTATTAAAAATTTTCAATACATGAGCTGATAATAAAATAAAGGAATGCTAATAAATCCAAGTTGAAGCCTCATCGGCCTGACACGAAGTCTTTGAAAGCCATGAGGAGACATTGGAAAGGCACTGAAGTCTTGCTGTTGAGGCAGAAGAAAAGTTGTAGCAAATTTTCTTTTCCAATTAAACTGTCCTAAAACACCAAAGAGATAGAAATCCCAACAATTCTGCAAAGAAATAAATAAACCCATTGTTGAGAAGATATTTTAACATTAAATATTTAATATATTAATTGAACTTTAGATTCTATTTTGAAAGTAAAATCAAGTGAAATTATTGAAGAAATAGTTGGATTATGTTTCCAAAACCCAGTGGCATCTTCTTGGGTGATCTTCTTTCTTATTCAGTATCAGTTGCAGAGTTTCCAACCTACTGCTGAATCACTATCCATGAGCATTTTAAAAGTGTTTACTACATGAACTATTGTGGTTGAAGAAGCAGCTTTTCACCACCATTTCCAGAGAAAACCAGGCCTGCATGTCAATACCCCAAAATGCTGAGCTATTATTAATGTAATAAGTTATGACTTTCAAAGCCACTTAATGTGTCAGCTGTAGGCAATATAAATTATTTTAAAATGAGAACATTTAAATGGTTGTAATAGATTCCAGGTGTAGGCTAACATTTGATCTAGTTTTAGACAACTCTGCTGTAGCAAAGAGTTTCCATCTACCCTTATGTCTCTTATAATTTGTATAATTCCATTAGATACACCCTTTTACTTCTTCACTACAAACATCTCCTTCCTTTATATGGTAAACACAAGTGTACCTAATACTCCAACTGTGGTCTGATGAAAATGTTGTATCATAATCTCTATTCTCTGAGAGTCTTTGCAACATCAAATCCCAAATTTCAGGATCTAAGTCACAGTGCCCCTGTTGCAACTGGATCCTTAACTTTCTGTTCTAACCCACTGCAATCAGCGAACATGGGTAACAACATCTCCTCCATTTAGGTGTGGTATAGAGGTTGGAACATTAACATATTCAACCTAGTTCTGTGTGAAAGTAAGATCCTTTTGGAACAACTTGGCAAAAATTTGGACAAAAATTATAGAAGTGGATTTTCCATAGGAACTAGAACTGCATTTATTGAGCAATCTTGTGGTTATTGGCGCAAAATGATTAAAATGTTAAATCTAGTTTGGGCGGATTGCACTAATGGTTCCCAGGAGACGCATAACTGTTACATGGAAATTCGACTCCCCTCTACTTATTACTGACTGGAATATAGAAATGCAAAGTCGTGCCCCCACCGCCACCTCCCCCCCCCAGAAAAGAGAACTTATAATCATAGAAAGAAATATGATGTATTTGTTAAAATACGGCAACCTTATTTGAATCATGCTGGCTTAAGTATATAATTAACTTACCTGAAAAGGTTTAAATAATATAGGCAGGTTTATAGTGTTGAATTCCAGGAGATCAAAATATAAACTAATTATTGAAAACATGCTCAAACACCCTTTGTTTTTTTGTTAGGTTTTTGGGGGGGGGGGTGAGATTTAATCCATCATATGAGAATCGGTAATTTTAAAATCCTATTTATATGATGTATGTAATAATGTTCTATACGAGTCTTGGAAAAATTAAAATAAAATATAAAAACAACACATCTTCTCCATGATCATATTCAGCATCAGGATATATACTCAATCCCCCACTATACTCTCTCTGCACCCACAGCCAGACAGCAAAGTACCATTTCAACCCTGACAATAGTGCAGAGGTGGGCTGGATGTAGCAATTAAGACCAGAGAGAAGACAACACGCTTTTATTCAATAAGAATGACACACATGGTCTGTGGACTGAACTGGTGTTTTGGCAGGGGTAAAGGGTTTATATCAGGGTGCACAGGGGGCAGAGTCAGTGGAGGAGCCAGTCCTTAGATCATTGCTCCAGTAGTGAATTCCCAGTTCACCACATTCACATCTTCCTTTTGAATGAAGCCTGTGGGTGAAGACAGAGAACATTGGATATTCAAGTTTTTTTTTACAATATTTATGTTCAACCTGTCAGGAGGTCTGGGCAGAGCATCGCAGTTACGGGTGGCCCTGGGCTTCCAGACCCTCCCGTGGTTCCGTGGCCTCAGGGTGTGGGTGATCTGGGTCTGGTTGAGGGGTGGCTGGATCCACTTGCTGCGACAGCTCACCTGAGCACCTTGGCGTTTCTCTGGAAACCCTGAGTAGGTCAGAGTCCGGGCCCCCTTGAGGATGTGGACCCTCAGTTCTGGCGGGTGCAGGTCTCTGATCAAGTCAGTGTCTTCCCTGGCATCTGAAACATAGGCGTAAATGGGGTTGGCATGGAGGAGGTGCACCTTATTGACCATGGGATCAGTTTTGCTCCTCCTCACGTATTTTCGGAGCAGCACTGGATCTCATGCTGTCAGCCAAGCTGGGAGGGTTGTCCCTGATGTTGACCTCTCATAAGAAAACATCAGCTCATGAGGAGACACATAGGTCATAGTGAAAAGTAGCAACCCAATGGAGTGGAGTGCCATGGGTAGGACATCCTGTCAGCATAAGTCTGGAAGTCCTTTGGACTGGAGAGCCAATGTTAGGGCCTTCCAAACCATAGTGTTCTCCTTCTCAACCTGTCTGTTCCCACAGGGGTTATAGCTAGTCGTCCTGCTGGATGCAATACCTCTCACCAGCAGAAACTGGTGTAGCTCTTTGCTCATAATGATGAGCCCCAGTCGTTATGGATATAGCCGGGATACCTGAACAGGGCAAAAATAGAATCTAGGGCCCGAATGACAGATGGCGTGTATGTGACTGGGCAAGGAAGGGTGAATGGGAAACAAGAGTACTCGTCAATGTTCCCATTCATGAAGGGGAGGGGTCCCTTGAAATCGCCACTGAGCCATTCGGAGGGCCTGGATGCCTTTATTAGGTGCACCTTTCTGGGACGGTAGAGGGTGGATTACACCCCGCACAGAGCTGGTAATTTCCCTGACATCCTCAATCAAATAGGCTAAATTACATGCCTTGACATGATGAGCCATGTGAGTGATGCCTGGATGGCAGAGCTCATTGTGTAGTGTCCGCAACTGGCTGGTGCGGGCAGAGGCACAACTTCCTCTGGAGGGTCACTGAGCGAACCAGGTCAGTGGACTTTGTCACTGTTGCAGGTGTAGAGTTCTATCCTCCACCTAGCAATTTAATCATTTTTAATTTTGCCTCATTTTGTGTCGTTGAACATGAAAGCCACTGATCAATGGTCCGTGAGGAGGATGAATTTCTTACCCACCAGGTAGTGCCTCCAGTGCCTGATGACCTCTACAATAGCTTGTGCCTCTTTCTCCACTGATGGATTCCAAAGCTCATGGCCTCGTAGGGTCCTGGAAAAAAACTGCAACCAGCCTACCCATCTGATTAAGGGTCACAGCCAGGGTTACATCTGAAGCGTCGCTTTCCAGCAGGAAAGGTACATTTTTGTCCACTGCGTGCATGATGGCCTTTACAATGTGGCTTCTGACATAGTTGAAAGTTGTTTGATCTTTGGGTGTCAGTGGAAAAGAAGTGGTTTTTAGGAGGGGATAGACGTTGTTGAAATATTGAGTGACCCATTGGGCATAATATGAGAAGAAGCCCAGGCATCTCCTCAAAGCCTCATGGTCCATGGGATCAAGAGTTCTAACAGGAAGCGCATCCTGTTGGGGTCAGGGCCAATTATGCCATTCTCCACCATGTAGCCCAAGATGGCTAGGCATCTAGCCCTGAACACACACTTACTGGTGTTGTAAGTGAGGTTCCAGGCTTAGCTACATGGTGAAGATTCTGGACGTTGGCACCCACCATCCAGCCATCCATGCCCCTTCATCCAAAATCCCCTCCCCTGCATCCAAGCTGAAGGTCAACATCTCCCCCTTCACCACTGTGTGAAAACATGCATCCCTGACCCCATAGGGAGGAGGCCAGGGACCCCACCGAATCCGCTCAGTGGCCCTGTCCCACCCAGGTGACCCAAGGCCAGTGTGTGCACACTGAAACAAGGGAAACATACAGAAATAGCTGGTGCTAGTGGTGTGACAGAGTATATAGATATGTTTTTGGGAGATAAATTGGGAAAGGTTTGTTGGAGTAGGTCACATAAAAAACAGATCTTATTTGGAATACTGGAGCTCTGCTAATGCTAGACATATTGGCTCCACAGCTTTTGCAAGAGCTTTGGAGAATGCCCAAGAGACTTCACTAATGGATTGTTGTTTACAAAGGCAACAAATGAAAGATCTTGTTGGAGCCGCCTTCTGACTGGAGTCGAGCTTGCTGTTCTGAGATGGTCATGTGGTTTTGCAAGCAGAGAGAGTCAAACAGTCTTTCTCTCTAAGAGAGAGAGACAGAGACAGAGATTTTATACAGTGTTACAGTCAGCAGAGGCAGCTGGGACTGGAACAGGACAAGCTGGAAAGCTTGTGGAAAGCCCCATTTGGGTTATGGCCTGGTCAAAGCCCTTGTGGTTCATGCAGGAGGAGAGGATTGGCTGTCTAATGTTTCACTTAGAACAAGGGAAAGAAAAATGAACTCTGAAGTGAAATGAAAGAAAGAGGCTATCATCTGGAGAACCCTTAAGGGGCAAGTTTCATCAGCAAGTCACTGAAGTGGTTGATTAAAAAGGAATCAGTTCTGGATGTCTTGGAACAAGAAATCTCTCTCTGAAAACCATCAAGAACCTTCCTGAGCGGTAACCATTTACCTTTCAAGCACCAAAGCCTGGTGAACTTTATAAATGTTAAATTCTGTGCACAGTATAAGAATTGTCTGCAACCAGTGAACTTGGAGGAATGAGAAGTGAGATTGGATTGTGAACCAAAGAACGTTTCTGAACTTAAAGTACACATTACATACACATGCGCTTAAAATTAGAAGGGGGTTAAATTAGGTTAAGTAAGTCAATAGTGATAAGTTAAAGTTTGATTCTAATTTCATGTTTAAAGATAATTAAAAGCAATTTCTGTTTAAGTAATCATTTGTCGGTGAATATCTACTGCTTTTGATTCCAGGCTTTAGCTGCATGGAGAACAACAGGCTGTTTTCGAGGCAGTAAAGCAGGTTGTGGAGCGTGGCCTTTCCCTAGCCCCTCGTGAGTCTGCAGTACCTTTGAGCTCCAAGTCTCCTTCACTGACACCACTGCTGAGTGGAGCCTCTGGCCAAGGCACTGATGCCACAGAGCTCCATTCGGATTTTGGACCAAGTTCTTCCCTGCTACTGCCACGAGCTACACCACATTCGAATGTCAGCTTCTCTCCTTTCACATGGCACTCCTCACCACGGAGCACCAGACCATGGGCGAAACTGTCATCCTCAAGTCCCAGCTTCACATTATGTGCTGGATCTGCCCAAGAGGCAGATAATCAAATGGCATTGGTACATCGCCAACAGCGCCAAGTAAGGCTCAGAGGGGATAAGCTGGCTCTATGAACAGGTCATGGCCCTCTCCACTAGTGAACAAGTACCCCCAAACTCCTCCCTCCCCCCCCCATAACCCCTCTCCGATTCTTTGGGGTGGCCTTTCGACTCACTCACCGACCAGGATAGCAACAAGGCTGGTTTACGGTAGCTCCAGCTGCTGGAAAAACGGTAGCCAGCTCTGGTGGCTGCAGTTCTACACCTGGCAACAGGGACAAAGTCTAGGGCCCCAGACCCTACCTCAGAAGGGCTGGGTGCTTCAAATCAGCTGGCAGATTCATGGTAGCATGGGCCTGGTGCATATCTATACACATTCTTGGGCCGTGGCTAATGGTATGGTGGTCTGGTGCTCGCTGGCCAGCACCATTGACAGTTTATTTGGGAACGTGCCAACCAAAGAACTATCATGGTACACCACGAGGAAGCCCACATGAAGCAGCATACCACAGAGGATGCCTACAATGTTACCGTTGGCAAAGCAGTACAGATCTGCACAGCTTCTATCCATGACACTGACGTGGATCCTGATGCTCTTGCCACCTGGACCCACCATAAGAGCAGTGACCTGGGCGCTAAAGTCACATGCCACTGGGCAGGTGTCTCTGGCATCCACCTCACCAAGGACGGCTGTGGACAAATGCTCGATTTGCCTGAAGGTAAGACCAAAGGGATTGCCTGTGGGGCCTCCAGGGGAAATCTGCCACGGCGTAGGAGCAGGCCAGGTCTGGAAAATTGAGTACATCGGCCACCATCCCAACAAGCAAACAAAGACCTATGTTCTGACTATGGTCAATACTTACTCAGGTGTCCTGGTCGCAGTGACATACATGGCCAGCAGTACCTCTCCTCCATCTATGAAACCCCATGGAAAGTTCAGTCGGACCAGGCTCTCATTTTACAGGTATAAGAGTTCAGACTTGGGCTTTTGAGGTGGGGGATCTCGAGGCTGCCGCACATACCCTACCACCCCCAAGCATTAGGGTTTATCGTCCTTAAGGAAAAAATTTACATACTGATGCCTGACAACACACTCAAGAGTTGGCTCAACGTGCTGCAGGACATGGTGAACCACTTAAATTCACGCACGACAGCCCAGGGAGTCTCTCCCCCTGTCCAGGCACTTGGCCCCACCACCCTCGCACCACTCCTATGAGGTGGCCCTCATCCACGAGCCTGAGGAGTCCTGTAGGGTTTTGATGCACCAGCCGCATCAGCCACCAAGGAAAGCCAAAATCACAGCTGCAGGGACAGGACCATACGTGCAAGCTCACTAAATGGGAGTAGCTACCTTCTCTCCAGGTCAGACCCCAAAACCGGTGGAGAGGCTCCCCCTGCCCCCTTCCCCGGATGGTGTTTGTTTTTTTCTCCTCTGTTCTCCCCGCAGGGATCCATACCAGCCCACGTGGCCTGGACACACTCGAGAGATGCGCCTTTTCCAATGTTAGACAAAGTGAAAACACCTGGCTTCAAAACATGCTGATCCCTGTGGCGAAGTCCCTTCCATCATCACCTTCCTCCGAAGTGTAACCTTCCCTCCCTGTCACCAGACAGCTGGTGTAAATACTTGAACTGATGTCCTTTTGCCTTTGAACTTTGCTTGTGCCTATTAATGTTTGATTGTGTTTTATCTCTTGACCTGTTTACCGGATCTCCTCCGCAAATATGTAAGTGTGCCTACCCCACACCAAGCTTCCCACTCCCTCCTCACCTTTTTTTCCTGGGCACCCCATCTCCATCATGGTGGCAATGCCCTGGGAAACCTTCTAAACAACGAGATCCATGGAGTTGAGTGCTAAGGGCTTTGGACCTTTAACCCTCAATTAGCCTTTACCCTCGACTCTTCCTGGCTATCTCAGGGTCACCAACAGCACCCCATTGCTGCCCCCAAACAAGCAGAAGAAGACCAACCAACAGTGCTGCAAATCCCCAGCAATGTACATGATGGGTCCCCCCCTCCCCACCTCAAAAGATGCGACAGCTGAGAACTATAGCTCTGGTGGGCAGCACAGTAAAACAAGCACCACTCCTGGGCTCAGAGGAGAACCCAGTTGGGAGCCGCTAAGATCACTTTTAGTCTGTCCCCCCATCAGCACTCAAACTACCCACTTTGGTAGGGATGGGAACCTGGGGAGACCTTGCCATCATTGGTACCCAGTGTCCAAATAGCTGGATCAGCCCTCTCTGGCTTTCGAGGTGGTGGAATGTACTCCTTTCATCGAAAGCCACACTCCGCTGTCCAGCAACCAGCCAATCAGGTGTGTTCCCACCCATCAGCCTGAGTACTCACGGTCACTGGGCTGGCCCCAGTCATTGGGCCCTGCTCAGCAGAGCAGGATATATTTAAGCTTGAGTGCACCATCGCTCGCTCTCTCTCTTCTTCCATGTGGTGATGCTCCTGCTCCCTGGCCCAGATTGTGGTCGCTACAGTGGATGCCACCCATGAGGACCACAGGTAATGGGGCATGGTACTCCCTGAGGCTCGCCAGGGTATCCCAGTATACGGAGATACCGGAGCAGAGCCACAGTCCTCTCCCCTGGGGTGAGAGGCTGTGAGATCCCCCATGGGTAGCCCGAATGCAAGGGTACATTTTACCTAAGGCACTGTAAAAGCATTGCTTTAACTGCTAAGTTAAGCGTGCTACCCAATAATATTTAGACATGGATTTACAGAGGAGAATTAGTGCATTTTTGTTTGTGTCTAATAGGAATCACTCAAGTTAATACTTGGCAAGAATAAAGTTTAACTATACATATATGCATGATATATGATGATAAGGGCAATACAACACAGTAACCACCAGTGATCAGGACTGGGGTTCGAATCCCACACTGTGTATGGACATGGTGCGTTCTCCCTGTGTCTGTGTGGGTTTTACCTGGGGGCTCACCGTTCGAAATGTACCAGGGGTTAATGGGGTGTAAATTGAGTGGCAAGGGCTCGTGGGCCGAAATGACCTTTTACCCTGCTGTACATCTAAAGTTTAAAATGTAAAAATTATGAGGAGGGATGTTTTTATTCTGTTTTTTATTTGTATAATTTTGCATTGCCTTTCGTCATTTCCCATATGCCTTATTGCTAAGACGAGATTACCTCTATCATTTGCACATTCAGCACTTACTGTTCATTTCTTGCAATTTTCTTTTTACTTTGTGTGGCAAATAGCCCAAATCTCAAATAACAAATGATTGAATATTTACTCAAGCTGGTTTCACTATTAGGAATCAAATCAGCCCATGAAACACTCATGGCTTTAAATAGTTTAGAATTCCCAGCCGCAATTCAACTCAAAACTTATTGCTTGAAAAGTCATATATGGAATCATGTGCAACTGTGATTTGACCCAACTGCAAACAAAATATTTGAAGGACAACACCACATCTCAAATTGCAACCAGTAATTTGAATGCTTTCAAGCAATTGAATCTGTTGTCTCATTCAGTATGATTGTACTTTCCTTCCTTTCACCATAATTTTTTTTTTTAACTTGGATCCTGTCATTTAAAAAAAAAATCAGAACCCACATTTTCATCTGAGGCTTTCAATAAAAGATCAAGATTTGGTTAAATTCACTTGACATGGCTCTCTTCGCTAAACAACACTGACAGAAGTAAAGAGAAGAGCGATAAATTATTCCCCTTAATTTCAAGACGCCACCATTACAGTATAAAATTTTCCACTCCCTTCCGACGAGGTAAGTCTCAAATAAAAGAATCATGTCTGCAAAGTGCAAATGTATTGTGCTAAGATTACGAGGATTGAAGCAGAATCCAGATAGCTGGAACGAGCAGAGGGAAGTTGAAGGGACTCAGCAGGCCAGGCAGCATCCATGGAGAGAAATGGACAGTGAACATTTCAAATCCATTTGGGGTTAGTCTGTAAATTAGTCACATGGGTGTATTTAGGCAACCTGGGCTCATGGTCTGGAAAGGCTCGTTTATCGTGCTGGATCTCGAAATTTAAAAAGAGTGTGCTAGGTTTATTCAAAACTCTTTGTGAAGTTCTCTCATACTGTTTCCTCACGCAATTTCTCCTCTAATGGCCAATGAAATTCTTTGGTTGTAAAATGGAAAGACTAAATTGGTTAAATTAACGACCAGGCTGTTTACCTTTGTATACTTTAACTTACTGCACTTTCAAAACATTGATTATACAGGAAAGGGCCACTATTGTCTGTTCGGGCAACGTCCAACCACATATACGTCCATGGTCCCAGTTACCATGAACAAGTCCGCGGCAATTTAGAAAAAGCGATCACTAGCTATAGGAAATTGTATACTGTACTGTATACCCAAACTGATCCGACTGCCCCACAGTCTTGTATCAGTCCCAACTAATCCCACTCCCCTGTGCTCTCCTCTCAGTCCTATATCAGTCCCTCCACTGATCCCGCTGCCTGGTTCTCTCCCCCAGGGCCGGCACTACCACTAGGCAGACTAGGCAGTCAGAGTGGCCAGATGTCCGAAGTGTAGGGACTAAATGTGTAGTCAGCATCTGTAAGGTAAAAACATCATGAGTTGGGACCGGAGAAGGAGTCACCCAGTACTAAGGAGTAACAGAATGCAGATGTGACCTTGTACACTCAAGATAAGCTTTGCACTAACAAGAATGATGTGCAGCAGACTAACAGAGAAGGGTAGCAACAGCGAATTCATTGGACAATGTAATGGTATGATAATTTACTAAGTACGTATCCTGAGGTATAAAAAAAACACCACTTGCTGATAACGGCAGAATGCGCCTTCTCCAACTAACACTGTTAGTTGCAAGTGATACAATCCGGCAATAAAGAACAAAGAACCTTGATTTCGACTCAGTCTGGTGTTTGACTCACTCATTCATGAACAAAGCAGACCTAACACATCCTGGGGTCCATTGGCTGGATGAGGCCATCTTCATTCTCGTGCACATCTGCGAGTATCGGCTGGTGTACGCGCGATGAATTTGAGTACCAGGATGCGTGGTGGGTTAGTTACTGGGGCTGGTTTGCATGTGAGTAGTGGACCTGCAAATGGGGAAATGTTTTGTCCTGGCAGAATCGGTAGTACTTCAGTTGACGTCGAGTGGGGTAGTGTGGTGGACTTTGAAGGAAGTTGGGGGAATATTAATTTCTTTATTTATACTGTATGAATGCATGTATTGTATGACCTGTTTTCTTTGCTGTAGTATTCCATGGTTCTATTGTAGAGTTACATTTTGCTTAAGGTTTTCTCTCAATGTATTGCAAGTTCTCACAGTTATTATGGTGTAATATGGAGATACTCTCCTTCCATGCAGCTCTTAAAGAGACATGCAATCATCTTGATTATTGCTAGAGCTGATGCTGTCTCACAGTGGTGCAATAATTAGAGCTACTACCTCCCAACTCCAGCAATCTTGCTTCTGCCCTGGGTCTGTGGGCAGTTTGCACCTACTCCTTGTAACCTTCTTCTGGAGGCTTCAATTTTCTCTCGAATCTCAAAGATGTGGGTAGGTGGATTATTGGCCATTGCTGTAGTGTGAGTTGTAGAATTTGGGGGGGGGGGGCAGGGGAAGATAGCAATGTGGGCAAATTAAAAGAAAGGGGAATAGCACAGATCTGTAAACATGGTTACGCGAAAGTCAGAGCAAACTTGATGGGCCAAAGGGGCATTTTTATACTGCATCATTCTTGTGGAAAACAATGGACACTGGAAGGTAGATAAAGTGTATGAAGTAAAAGGTTTGAATGTTGTGTTGCCCTTGGCGGAGGGATGCATTCTACCAAGTGTCCTTTAGTTCAAAATGATTAGTGTATCAAAATATTTTCTTTTGTATTTGAGAAAGATGATCAAAGATCAATGTATTACTTATTCTTAAAATAAATTTAGCAGTTTTAAGTTTATGCGTTTTATTTTTTTCTATAAAACGTTTGCAATCAAAGTTGGCAATTTTTTTGGGGGGGGGAGTTCAAGTAGTTGGCCTTTCCTAGGGTGCAAAATAGTCTGGAACCTGCCCTACTCTCCCCACAGCCTTGTATCAGTCCTATTACAAGCCATTTTCATAAAGCGGGATTATAACTGTAAGGAATAGTATAGAGAGGAGGGTCACAGTTAAAATGTAACATTTCAGACAAGCACAACACTAGTCACAGCCCAACGATAATTTGATAAATTGGATGAACTGAGGGAAGGTTTGTCACAGTCTGTTCCAGATTCGATACATTTGCAAAGACACTGTGATTTTGTCAAAGGAGAACCATTCAAACGGTTGAAGAAGAAGCAGCTTTTTGAAGTAGCTCCTGTGGCCGGCCATTTTTGTGGAATTCAGACCAAAGCATGCTCTGTGAACGACTGGGCCTTTTCAGTTGATTTACCTGTCCCAGGTGGGTCTTTTTGGGAAGCAAAGTGCCTTATTTTGAGTGTGACTAATAGTAAAGGTCACTTGAGAGACCGGGGCCAGGGACTTGGAAGCTTCATGGAAGCCGCCCACCGCACGTCTCGCCTACAAAAGGACCAAGAATGTTATAACCACAGCTTGTGTGGGTGGGCATTTCTTCAAAGACAACACAAGGAGAATTTATGAGAATCTAAGTCTGGAGCAACCACAACTCCAGTCTTCACATCAGTTCATCATTACTTCTGGGCAACCAATTTCAAAGCCCTATGCTTCAACACTGAATCTATAAGACTGAACTTTGAAGTAACTTTCTGAATTTTGGTGTGGACTTTAATGGTTTGGATATAAAACACACACACACACACACACACACACACACACACACACACACACACACACACACACACACACACACACACACACACACACACACACACACACACACACACACAAATACAGCTGAGCAGAGTCTGGGATAGATTTAGTGTTAATGATAATTTAAGAATTAAGACTATAGTTTAAGAGTTAGAAATAAAATTAGTTTTTTAAAATTAAACACCGTCTGGCCCATTGTCTATTGTTGATCGTAACAGTACCCACACTGCCCAGCTCTCTCCCCACTGTCCTGTCAGTCCCCAGACTGATCCCTACTTATAATTAAAATGTTTACAGGTGCACTACAGTATCCCACATAGCTTTGCTAAGTTTATAATGTGGTGTCCGCACAATGCCCAATTTCACAGATGGTATCGTGAAACATTAAGCAGTATATCTTTACCTCCTATGGATGCTGCAAGACTTGCTGAGTTCCTCCACCAGTTCTGCTCTCTTATTACAATTGCAGTGGCTACAGACTGTTGTGGTTCACGCCATTCAATTGCTCCACCGCGAAATGGATGCCTACCCTCAAGAACTTCTCTTCTCTTGGAAAGGGGTTCTGTGGGAGCCTCTCTCACTGTCGTCACAGCGACTTCTGATGTTCATGTTTCATTGCACTTTAATTTTTAGTTTGTTATGCATGCCACAAATTTGTTGTTTAAACATGACTCAAAAATTTTTTAAAGCAACAACTCAGTATGAAAAACATGACAAATCGTGTGGTGACCAAATACTGTGGTCCAAGTGTGATCTACCAGTGTTTTGTCAGAACCTATGAAAGCAAGAAGGCCACGTTCTTCACCACCAAATTTGCTTTTGTTGCCATTTTCAGAGAACAATGGACTTGTATCCCAATGTCCCTCTGACCAGTAATATTCTTTAGCCAGCATCATTTACTGTGACACTCTAGGATGCATCATATCTGGCCTTTGGGATTTATCAACAGTTATGATTTCTATGACTGTGGTGGTACTCTACCAGCCTACTACAGGGGGCGACCTCTGTACTTGCAGAAGGACAAGGCAACACCTGGCCGGCTGTCAATCACCCCCTGGGATATAAGCTAGATCCAGCCCTTCGAAGCCAGTCTCACAGCTTGCAACAGCATTTTCACAGCCAGCTCTATGGAAGTTTATGTTGAATAAAGCCTGTAGAACAGACTTTATGTTTTGTGTGTTTGCTTCTGTTCGATAGCACAGCACAATTTATTCAACATAAACCACCCTCCTCACCGATCTCAACACAAGACTCGCACCACCAGTTTCAGGGCCAGCTGCCCCCCCTCCACCATCAGACTCCTCAACAACAAACTCAATCAGGGACTCATTTCAGGACTCTGACTTGTGCACTTTATCAATTTTCTTTTTGTTCTCTCTGTACTGCATAGTTTGTTTACAGTTATTTATTTGTTGACATGTTTGTGCTGTGTACAGTTTATTTTTGTGCTCTCAATTAGTGGGAATTCTGCCATGCCTGCAGGAAAAAGCAATATCAGGGTTGTATGTGATGCCGTGTACTCTGACAATAAATCTGAAATCTGAAGAGAAAGAATTTAATAGGTTTCCAAGGCAGTTGAACTGTTCTGAATCAATGTAACAAAAGCTGTTTGTCCTGCTCAATCATGGACAGTGATTTAAAATGCCACTTAGATTTACCAGTGAAAAATTTCATTAAATTAATCTTACAACCATATTGATATGATATTGATACGTTATATTAGCCACAGCCAAGCAAGAAAAGAAACACCACAATAATTATTCAGGGTACCGTATCCACACTGCAGGGATATAATATTTAGTTAGTAAGTGGAATACAAACTTTTACAGGAGTAATGTGTAGCTGTGCATTTGCAGTTCAGTTCTTACAGTTAACTCAATTCCCATAGACCTTTTAAATATGAGGTGTACCAGAATGAAAGATGTGCTAGTTGAAATAACTCACTTAATAAAAATCTACATTGCTAAAGGAGAAAAGATCTCTCTTCATCTGATATTAGCCCACAATTAACATCAGTAATTTAGGATAAACAGTCAAGCATTTTTTTTTAAAAATTAAATTTAAATTAAAAAAAAATTAGACATACAGAATGGAAATAAAACATTTTGGCCCAAGTGTCCATGCCGCCCAATTTACACCCAATTAACCTACACCCCAGGTACATTTTGAATGGTGGGAGGAAACCAGAGCCCTTGGGGAAAACCCACAAAGACACGGGGAGAATGTGCAAAATCCTTACAGACAGTGCGGGATTTGAACCCAGGTCCAAATTGTGAACCGTGCTTCATCTCATTACTATTCTTTTGCACAGGACAAGAGTATCTTCAGTCTTGAACTATCTCCTTGCCTAAGGAGGATATTGACACAGCAGACAACATTATTCGTCATAATCATCCCACACTTGACCTGTAACTTTCAAAAGCCAGACGATTCAAGTGCTTGTCAAAACACTTCTTACAAACAAAGTGAAGCCATAAAAGGTTCTACATCAGTGCAAGGTTTTTCTTACAGATGGTTCTTCAGACAAAGTGACAATTTATTTTAAATATTAGAAATAATAGCTAGTCTGGTATTTGAGCGTACCTAAGATACTGGAACTAAAAGTAGTGGCCATGTGAAGCTTAACATTCAATGTTTAATTTCAATATTTAAAATAAGAATCCTCAGTTTCTCAATATCTCAATATCTTTGTGAGGAAGTGCAGAGTGTTGGGTGCAGTTCTGATGGTCTTATATAAAGATGTCATGAAGCTGGAAAGGGCAAAAAAAATCCTCTTGCCCTGATATCATCCTTGTTAGAGGATTTGAGTTTTAAGGAAATCAAGGTATTGGAGCATAGGAGGCTAAGAAATGCTCTTCTAAAAGAGGATAGATAAGGTGAATGGCCACAGTTTTTTCACCAGGAAAGGGGAGCCGAGGTTTAAGATGAGAGGATCTGAGGGACAAGTTTGAGTGGTGTGAATGATAATGACATTTAAAAGCCATTTGGGCATTTAGAGGGTCAGAGGTGAACTCAGGCAAATTAAACCAGCTGAAATAGGCAATTTGACCAGCATGTATAAGTTGGGCAGAAATGCTACTTCCACTGCTCCAAATACCATGAGTTTCATGAAGTCAAGACTTGTGTATATAAAATCCAGCTTCCACTTCCTCCATTAGCATTCACTGAATTCCCCTTCCCTTGGAGTTAATGAGAGGACAAGTACCACAGTTTGCTGGCTGACGGATGTGTTCTGTCTTAATCTTCTGTGTGAATCAAGAGCAAAAATAAATTTCAAATTACTTGGATAACAAGAACTTTCTCAGCGATAAGAACTGACATTGCAATTGATATCTTTTCCGCAAAAACTTTTGGCTTTCAGTGAACAGTAATTACTTTCCTCCATCTTGTAACAGTTTTCTAAGTTAATGAGAGGAAAATGAATGACAAACTTTTTTGCGAAAGGATTTAGAGCAAAAATAATGATGTTATATATGCTAAGAACTTATCCAAAGAATATCTGGGAACTAATGGTGATGTACATTGAAATATTACTCATCCATATTATTCATTCATTACTAATCTCTGCAGGGTTGGAATGCATAAGCATATATGGAGACTGACAGATCTGGTCCTATACAGACACTGTGAATCTCAATTCAAAAACTGCAGATAAAAACCAGCTCTTGCACATTGTCTCTTTTGCTAATCTTAAAGGCGCCACAAAACACTGAGTTTTTACTTCAACCACCGTGTCTGCAGCCTTTCGTGTTTTATCGCAAAACACATCTTGCCCTTCAATCAACTTGATCTATCTCTCCTTTCCTTGCACACTACTTCAGCATGAACTCACCTCCTCTTCCAATTCTACACATTATATCTATCTGAATTCAGCAATTTCAGATAATTATCCATTCCTGCTTTGTATTTCCAACAGGCCCTAAAGGCCACTGAGTCAAGCACTCCCTACAATTTCCCATCAACTCCCCTCACCCCCAATTCCACCTCACGTTGAAGATGGTATTTTGAATTTCACTTCCTTTGTCCCCAAGCAAACCTTCATCTTTCTTTCAGCCACGTCTGTTACTCTTCATGGGTCCTAGACCCTCTACCAATTCCCAGACCTTCCTTTTTTGGTTTTACTGCCATCACCCTTCCTTCTCTGCAACTTCAAACTTGTTTCATTTCCAACTTACCCAAATTTGTTGTTACATGGCCATTGACCTGAGAAGCTCACTCACTTTCCTCTGCCACGTCACCTTTTCCAGGCTTTATTTCCAATTTTCCAGTTTTCCAGAATTTTGACTTGAACACTAGGCACAAAAGCTGGTGGTCAGAAAGAGCTAATTATTCTCACCCCTTCATTTTCTTCTGAGAGTAAGGCTTGGATTCCCTTTGTTGTAATTTTTTAACTAATGACCTTCTACATTCATGGATCAATCGATTGTCTTGGATCCTGACCCAAAACATTGCCTGACCATTTGGCTCCATTGATCCTCCGGAGCCACTAAGTTCCTCTGGCAGGTCCCCAATACAAAGTATTGATCTACCACTGAAGACTGCCTGGTGCCATGGAGTCCCTCGAGCTGCATTCCTGCTACTGGGAATTTGCTAACCAGCAGAATTCCCTATGGGCATCTCACTGTGCTGGAAGACCAAAATGGATTTGACCCGATGAAAGAGCAATATGCCGAGTTGATCATTTTCCAGCTGCTCAAAATGTCTGTCTTTGTCTGTCTCTTGGACAAAGGCCATACATCAGGAAGTTCTCTGTGAGCTGAGGCAAACACGTTGACGTGCTTCTCGAGAAATGTCAAATTGTTCCACATAAATGGGAATTTATGCTGAGTGGGCAGCCAGCAGCCCTTCAAACTTGCTCGATAATTATGGAATTGCTGTAAAGTTAAGTCTCATGTGCATTCCATAGTTTTTTTTAAAGGAGTTTGAGAGAATTTAAAATAGATTAAGTAGTAGTACAGGAGGATTATCAATGTTCCGCTCCTGCCAGATTTTAGTCTCCTGCCCATTTCTGACAAAAGACTATGATGTATGTTCTTGCTATATAAACAGATTGGCTCCTTCATGCCTAAATAAATTCCTGGCACTGCTCTTGTCACCACCATTTTGTCATGCTTAATACCTTGGAATGTTTGAACATTTTAGTCAGAGGGAATGGGTGACTAAACCTTTGATATGCATGAGTATCACTCATACTGTGCACAATAGGCTCTTGCAGTGAAAACGGACGACTGTAAGTCTCACTGGCCAGCTCCAAGGTGCCGACTGCAGTCCTCTCGGGGAAGGATCATTGGTGGTGCCTCACATCAATGTACGGCTGCTGCAATCAGGGGACGAGCTGGTGACATCACGATGACTCTGACAGCTAGCGACTCATCTTTCCTCTCTCTCCCACCCACTCACCCTTCTCCCTCCATGACGCCCTCGAGGTAGGGGTGGCCAGAAGAAGCCATCAGGGGGCAGCCGGTGTAGGCTGTGACAGCCCCCACTGGCTGCTCCGGCACCTCTCCGGGCCACTTTGGCCTTTGGGGCTGCTCTCTGCAACTCCAAACGCGGCAGGGCAATGGCTGCCTTCCCTACCAATAATCTGCCACACAGCTGGAACTGCTCTGGGAAACACAGAGTGGTTTCATGTGCATGGGGGATTATAGGTAGGGAAGATGGCCATTGTTCTGCCCCTGTGATAGATTATATAGAATATATAGATATGTTTTTGGGAGATAAATTGGGAAGGGTTTGTTACTGTAGGTAACATACAAATACTTTAAAACAGATCTTATTTGAAATACTGGAACTCTGCTAATGCTAGACATATCGAGGCCTCAACAGCTTTTGCAAGAGCTTCGAAGAGTTCTCAATAGACTTCACTAATGGATTGTTGTTTGCCAAAGGCAACAGATGAAAGGGAATGCTGGAGACATTGCTGTCTGGAGGGTCGTTTGTAAGCAGAGAGAGAGTCAAACAGGCTTTCTCTCAGAGAGAGAAAGAGAGAGAAAGAGAGAGAGAGAGAGAGAGAGAGAGAGAGAGAGAGAGAGAGAGGGAGGGAGGGAGGGAGAGATCATGTGTACAGTATTACAGCCAGCAGAAGTAGCTGTGACTGAAACAGGACAAACTGGCAAGCGTTTGGAAGATAGCCTGGTCGAAGCCCTTGTGGTTCATGCAAGAGGAGATGAATGGCTGTCTAATGTTTCACTTGGAATAAGAAAAAACAAAAAGGAACTCTGTGGTGACCTGAAAGAAAGAGGTTACCATCTGGAGAACCCTGAAGGGGCAAGTTTCATCAGCAAGACACTGAGGTGACTGATGGAAGTTCATCAGTTGTGGATGTCCTGGAACAACAAATAGCTCTCTGAAAACCGACAAGAACCTGCTGAGCGGTAACCATTTACCTTTCAAGCACCAAAGCCTGGTGAACTTTATAAATGTTAAATTCTGTGCACAGTATAAGAATTGTCTGCAACCAGTGAACTTGGAGGAAGGAGAAGTGAGATTGGATTGTGAACCAAAGAACTTTTCTGAACTTACACACACATTATATACACATGTGCTTAGAATTAGAAGGTGGTTAAGTTAGATTAAGTAAGTCAATAGAGTTAAGTTAAAGTGTAATTCTATTTACATGTTTAAAGATAATTAAAAGCAACTTAAGTAACTTAAGTAACCGTTTATTGTGGTGAATGTCTATTGCTGCTGGGTTTATGGGTCCTCTGGCTCGTCAAATCCCGTATTTATGAAGGGTGGCACTACGGCACCATTTGCCCAACCTCCATCAGCTCTGGAGGGTGTCACAAGGCGCTGCTCAACGAAAATATGACACAGGAGCAGCCTTTTGCGTCTGCTCCACGAAAGGTAAGTTTATGTTTTCCCTCCGCGCTTGTAGCCGGCCTCCAAGTGGAGGCCTGATATGAAAGGGCCTAAATAACTCAGAATTGAGAAATTACATCAGGTTTTTAAGTTTCAGAAAATCGGAGTGTTTGTATACTATAGATATAGAGATTTTGCAGTTGACAAAATGTGTTCTGGCAATAAACAAAAAATGCAGATTGCTTGAAATCTCTACATACAGACTATAGCAGACTAAGTGGGGATGGGGGAGAGGGAGCATGGGGGATGAAAATGCCTTCACTGCAAGGGAAGAAGATAATATTTGTGAGTTAATGAATGCATGAGAGCTTATTGTCAAATACATGGTGCAATGTATAGGTGCCTGTGATGGCCTTGATGTGCACCCATTGAAGTTTGATAGAATATTCAATAGCACACCAAATTCCCTCAAACTTAGAAAATAGTAGACCTGAGTGGGACATTCAAAAATTCTGGCAGTTGAGGAGCGTACTGTCTAGCTTTGACAGGTAAATATAATGAATCGTATTGGGAAAATGTTTAAAGCAGTGGTTCTCAACCTTTTTTCTTTCCACTCACATCCCACTTTAAGTATTCCCTGTGCCATCAGTGCTCTGTGATTAGTAAGGGGTTGCTTATGGTGGGATGTGAGTGGAAATAAAAAATTTGAAAACCACTGTTTTAATCGTACCTAATTGACTCGTTATGTGCATGGTTTCATCACTCCAAAGGAAATGGGCCAATGATATTTTTTCTCAAGCAAAATATTTCAATAACAATTGGGTCTAGAGCAGTGATTCTCAACCTTCCCTTCCCACTCACATCCCACCTTAAACAATCCCTTACTAATCACAGAGCACTTATGGCCTAGGGATTATTTAAAGTGAGATGTACGTGGAAAGAGGAAGGTTGAGAACCACTGCTTTAAAGCTACCGTCAAGGAAGAAATAGTCAGGCAACTGAATAAAAATTGTTCTTTCAAGAAGATGTAGCATGGATTCCAGAGGGCAGGCTTTGTTTTACAAATTTACTAGAGTGCTCTGAGAAATAACTGAGCACAGTGGATTGGGCGGGGGGGAACAGGTGGAGGTTGTCTAATTAATTGGATTTCCAGAGGATGTTTGATGAGGTACCACATGAAAGAGTTATCCCTCAGATAAGGATGCATGGAGTTAGGGGTAATGTATTAGCATTAGGATTGGTTAATCAACAGAAGGCAGAGAGTTGGGACAAATGGGTCTTTACCTGGTTCGCAATGAGTGGTGAATGGACTGCCACAGGGATTAGTGCTGGGCCCACAACTGTTCACTTTACACATTAGTAAATTGGAAGAGGGGCCAGGTGTACTCTCGCTAAGTTTGCTCTGATGACTCTGACTTCAGTAGAAAAGCAAATTGTTCAGAAGATGCAGCGAGTCTGCAGAAAGCTATCAATAGTTTAAGTGAGTGGTCAGGGGTCTGGCAGGTGAAGTATCATGCTAGTAAACGCAAGGTCATCCACTTTAAAAGGAGGAAAAAAAATAGTAGACTGGTATTAGTTAACTGGTGAATTAGTTAACTGCTCTGGATCCCCAGACTGCTGCATCTAACAAGTAGATGGGGTGTGCACAATCTTAGATTTGACAGGAGTTTGGTGAAACGCAGTGAGTCTGGAGTTGCAATTATGGTCAGCAAACAACGAAGGGTCAACGCTCAACCTTTGTGGAGCTACTGAATGGACCGAGCTGTGGGGTAGCGAGGCAGAGTGGCCTCAGCCTTCTGGTGGTGCCTGCTTCGATGGTCGTGGAAATGGTGCAATGTGGCGGAGATGGAGGTGGCTCCCTGAGACGACTGGAGGGGCAGAGGAGTGTTGTCCCTGAGAAATCTCAACCACAACCAGAGGTGCAAAGCCTCAAGGCACTCTGATAATCCGAGGTCAGGTTGGGGGGGCAGGGGGAGGGGACACACTTCGAGGCTGAATGTTCCTGGGAGTTGTTCATTGGGAGGAAGAGGTTAGGGTTTAAATAATCAATGTTCTAAGTTGGATCATCTCTGTACTTTGGCTGCCTGTCGTCGTTTAGATTAATGATTCCAAAAGTGGGACCTGCTGCCCCCCCATCCCCCGGTGGGTGGTGGGAGGACCCAAGGGGGCAGTGAGGCAAAAGGGGGGGGGGGGGGAGTGTTCTGAACCCTCAGTCTTGTCATTATTCAGTCCCACAGCAAAATTTAATGAAGAAGCTGGTGCAGTAATTTTCTGGCCAGGCTCAGGGTGGCTGTAGTGAGTAAAATAAATGGTGACAAAGCGTTCTTGTGACAGCTGGTCTCAGTGGTTGCCATATTGTACTGGCGTCTCTAACCCCACCTCCCTCAGTGCCACCACTAACCCCCCCCACCCCACTCAGCACCACCACTAACCACCCCTCCCTAGTGCCATTGTATGGGGGATGGGGCACTCAGGATGTGGCCTGGAGGCCAAGGAGGTGGCAGACCAAATGGGAACCACTGGTTAAGATTTGGATCAACATGCATTGTGTTAAAAATGCACTATATAAATAAACTACCACTACTGCATTAAATGAGTTTTCTGCAAGTGCCATTAATCACATGGGATTATGAGATTTTGGGTCTGACAGAGACTTGGCTGAAAAAAAACAGCAGGATTGATTCTAAACATTCCTGCATGCATTGTTCAGCAAAGAGAGGGGAAGGAGGGGGCCAGAGTGGCATTATGGCTTGTGAAGATAAATATTGTGCTTCAGAAGAGTATGGATATCCTGGGACACGCAAGAGTTGGGCCTGCTTGGAGTTTTAAAACGGTAAGAGTACAGTTAAACCACCAGGCTACCAGCCAGTGGAAAGAAGCTCATTTGCAGGGAAATTGCAGGAAAAGGTGTGGTGGACTTCAATTATCAAAATACATGAAAGAATGAAGTTTATTGTTATCTACCTAAAGTACAATATACAGATGCAATGAAAGTCTTACTATCTGCTCCTTCCCAGGATCATAAAATGCACAGCACAGAACAATTCTGGAAGAAAAAAAAATAAGAATATAATATAAATGTGGGAGAAAATAATAAATAGGAGACAATCAAGCAAACGAATAAATAAATATTCATTGTTGGCTGTCAGTGCAAAAATTATTCTGCTTCAATAGTGCAAGACAGATCTTTGGTGGTCTTACAGTGGTGCTGTCTTTCCGTAGTGCAAGGAAGTTGAAGAGTCCATCAGCTGTTGGGGAAAATAAAAATCTGTTCTTGAACCTGGAGCTTGCTGGACTTCAAGCTTCTCTATCGTTTGCCTAAAGGTTGCAGCGAGAAGACTGCATGACCAGGGCTCTTTTATAAGTTTTGTTCAGGCAAGGCCTCATCTAGATGTCTTCAGTGGCAGGAGGTCGGCGCCAGCTCCATCTGCCACTTTCTGCATCTTTCTGAGTTCCTGGGCATTTGAGTTTTCAAACCAGGCCATGTTGCAACCAGTAGATATACTTTCCACAGTAGAACTGTAGAAGGCTGATGACATGCTAAATGTCCTCAAGCTCGTTAGAAAGTAGAAGCATTGGTGTGCCTTTTTCAAGCTTGACTCCACGTGCTGAATCCAGGAGAGGTCCTCTGATATGTAGAACTTGAAGCTAATAATCCTCTCCTCCATCATCCCATCAATGAAGTCAGGATCATGTCTCTTGGCTTCCCCTTCCTAAAGTCATTAATCATTCCTTTGGTCTTGCTGATGTCGAGAGGAAGACTGTTGTTCTGGCACCACACTAAATGTTGACTCATTATTGCCTGTTATTTGGCCAACTAGAACTGAATCTGGTGAGGCAGATGTGGCTGCAGAGGGAGTAAGGCAGGGGGTAAAGCACGTTGCTTTGGGCTGGTCTAGTGCTGAAGATCAGTGAGGAGGAGGTGATGTTGGATCTGTCTGAGTTTTCTGATAAGGAAGTTGAGGATTCAGTTACAGAGGAAGGAACAAAGTCCCAGATCCCTGAGTTTGGTTCTTAGTTGAGATGGTGTTAAATACTAAACTTCTGTATCAACTGGAATAGCAATAATATAAGAGAGGCACGTTTGGCAGAGCGGTTAGCGCAACGCCTTTATGGTGCCAGTGATCAGGATCATACTGGGGTTCGAATCCCGCGCTGTCAGTAAGGAGTTTATATGTTCTCCCTGTGTCAGCGTGGGTTTTCTCCGAGGGCTCCAGTTTCCTCCCACCATTCAAAATGTATGTGGGTGAAGGTTAATGGGGTGTAAATTGGGCAGCACCGATTTGTGGGCCGAAATGGCCTGTTACTGTGCTGTATGTCTAAATAATTTAAAAAATTAAATTCAAAGAGGAGGTATGAATTGTTATCTGGAAAATAATCATAATCAATAAGGAAGATTCCATTGCCAGATTTGATATAGGGAAGTGTCGGTGGAATAAATAGGAATTATAACATCATAAGTATTAGAAAGATTACTGAAATGGATATTGACCACTCCAAGGTGCAAAATGGTAATCTGGAAAAGGTAAGGCTCATTTCAATGTGATCTAATTCTTGTAAATAGTCATCACACTGTGGTGGTACCACCAGCCTACTGCAGAGGGCAACCTCTGTATCTGCAGGAGTGTAAGGGGACAGGACAACACCTGGCAGTTGGCCTGAATGGATCAAGCCCCACTTGGTCGGGGGTCAAACACCCTCTGGGATATAAGCCTCCCAAGGCCTCACACAGAGTTGCTGCAGCCACAGCTACCCTGGCTCTGTGGTTTTTGTGGATTAAAGCCTGTTGTACAGTCTTTACCTTGTGTGTGTCTGATTCTGTCTAACAACGCACCACAATTTAATCCACAAAATTTTCCCTGTACGCAGGAGCCTCGAGGTCGACCCACGCCACACAGAAGCCCAGACACGCTTTGAGATCTGGCAGCACGCGGTCGAAGTAATCATCAAGGCACACGAGGGCAACATCCTGGACTTCGATCGGAAGAGGTTGATCCTACTCTGGTCAAAGCTGGGTCCCCGAGCCTTCCAGGTAACCAAAGGCTGCACCACGTACAAGAGCGCAATGAAAACTCTTGAGAACATGATTGTGGTCTGTGCAAGGTACCTCCTCAACCCCCGAGCCCAGCAACCCGGGGAAATGGCTGAGTCTTGCCTGGGACATTTGCGAGAGTTGGCCCAACAGTGTCTGGTTGAATCCCGGGGTAAGTGTAGAGGAGGTCGAGAGGCTGATCCGGGACGCCTTCATCCGAGGACTATGCTCAAAGGCCGTCTGGCAGAAGTTGCTGGAAGACAATATCTATGCTCTATCCAGGACTGTGGAAGTGGTCCAATCCCTGGAATCAGCAGCCCTGCACGTTGAAGTCTTCGATTCCCAGTTCCCCCAGGCTCCCTCATGGCCCTCTCACACTGCAGCTGTAGCCCCAGGCCGAGCTGGGGAGGAGAATGTCACTGCGGCAGGCGCCCGGCACCCCTGGGTCCTGGGGTGGGTCAGATCGACAATCATGCCAAAACTGCCCAGCCAAGAACCTGTATTGTTCCCTGTGGCAAGAAAGGCCACTTTGGAAAAGTGTGCCTCTCTAAACATGCCGGCAGCCTCCATGACCTCCCTACCTCCCCCAAGGACCCCCCAAGTGCATGTGCCAGATGGCGCCATTGTCCCGTGATGACTTCCGTCTTCCCTGACTTCGACTGCACAACATCCGGCCCCGCCAGCAACTGTTGCAGTGTGTGCCCCAAGCATCTGCACCAGCCCTCACCCTCGCCGCTCACTGAGAACTACAGTGGCGTCACTTCCGGCTCAATGATGCCACTTCCATCTGATGTAGTGATGTCATTGCTGCCGACCGTGATGACGTCGCTTCCTCCGATGTAGCAGACACGGCTGGGGAAGGAGGCCAGCCACGTAGCGGCTCCCCATGTGCTGCCGCCATCTTGGGCCAGGCACTGCCTGACACAGAGGGCCCCCAACAATGTTGAGAACGACATGGCCAACACGGGCTATAACCAGGTCACCCTACCGACGCTCCCCACGCCTCCGGAGGCCATCGGCTGCCGCATGCTGCATCTCATGGTCTGTGCAAGGTACCTCCTCAACACCCGAGCCCAGCAACCCGGGGAAACGGCTGAGTCTTACCACAAGAGCAAGATAAAGAATGACAAGTTCCTGCGCTGGAGAGTCGAGTTGGCAACCTACATCTACAACATCCAGTACCAGCCAGGAAAGTTTAACGACTCCCCCGATGCCCTCTCTCACACCTGTGCATCTATGAATGACGATAGGCTGCAGGGATTGCATGAGCCCCTCTGCCTCTGGGCGTCACCCGGTTGCACCATTTAATTAAGTCCCAAAATCTGCCGTCCACCATCAGGGACGTCAGGGATATGACCGAGACCTGTCGGGTCTGTGCAGAGTGTGAATCCCGCTTCTTCCACCACCCCTCCCCCCAACCCCAGGCCCATGTTATAAAGACTACTTGACTTTTTGAGCGTCTCGGCATGGACTTCAAAAGGCCCCTGCCTTCCACGAACCAAAATGTCTACTTCCTCACGGTAGTGGATGAGTACTCACATTTCCCGTTCGCCATCCCTTGCCCAGACACCTCCATGGCCACCGTCATCAGGGCCCTGGGGCAGATCATCATCATGTTTGGGTACCCTGCCTTTATCCACAGCGACCGTGGGTCTAGTTTCATGAGCGACGAGCTTCGCCAGTACCTGACGGTGAGGGGTATCGCGACCAGATGCATGACAAGCTATAACCCAAGAGGCAATGTGCAAGTGGAATGCGAGAATGGGGTGGTCTAGAAGGCAGTCCTCCTGGCTCTCAGGTCAAAAGGGTGGGCCGTTGAATTCTGGCAGGATGCCCTGCCCAAGGCGATCCATGCCATTCGGTCACTGCTGTGAAAGGCTACCAACGAGACCCCTCACGAACGCCTGTTCTCATTCCCCAGGAAGTCGTCGACTGGAATGTCATTCCCACCATGGCTCACGTCCCCGGGACCGGTGCTCCTGCGTAAGCATGTATGGACACTCAAGGCCGAAGCCTGTGGTGGAGCAGGTTTTCCTCCTTCATGCAAACCATAGCTACGCTTATGTTAGGTGGCAGTGGCAGAGAGGACACCGTCTCAACCAGGGAGCTGGCACCAGCAGGAGCACCCACCATTATTGTACCATGAGTTTCTGCTAATAAAACCATGATTATTGTTTGACCACATCTTCTTTGTCTACTTCATCAACTAGCACTTCAATTTTATTAGCAGAAACTCATGGTACAATAATGAAAGACATTAGGTGCATACACAGTTATATCCAAGGGGAGTGTCCTTAACAGTAGAGATATTGCACAGCTAATGTTAGTTCATCAAGGCTCGCCAGAGGGGAGACAGACAGCTTGGCAGACATTCACTACAGTCTCCCCCTGGCAGAAGAAGGGTTAAAATCAAAAGGACAGCTGCTAGGAAAAACTGAAGCAAGCGATACATGGATACCATGTTTGGCCTTGAGATAAAACCAAAAAATGCCAGTATTGAGCAAGCAATTGAAATATAATGAGATGTTTTATGAGTATGTCAGCCTATCAGGTTGTTTACGAATTCTGGTGCTTCGTCTCAAAACAGGTGGCTCTTTTGCAACCTTGGGAACTGGTCCAGGTCCTGGGTCTATAATGTGGGAAGGACTGGCTTCTGGACCCACTCCAGAATTACCAGCGTGAGGCAGTGGAGCCTCAGCATGGCCATCTGAAAGCTGACTAGGGGTCACGGGCTGGGGGGGTGAGTCCAACCTCTCAGGCTCACTCTGAGTAGGGGTGCAAGGAAGGGGCGAACCAGGCAAGGCCAGATCTCTTAGGGGTACAGTGTCAGTACTCCAGTCTGGGAATCTAACATGTGCATAATTGGGGTTAGTATGCAGTAGCTGAACTGGTTGGACTTGGGGGTCTGTTTTACGCGCATGAACGTGGCTCTTCAGCAGCACGTTTCCAGGCTCAGATAAACAGGCTGGCCAGTCCATCACAGTTCCTGATTTCCTAGGAAAGGCAAACATACATTAATGAGGTGTTTCATTTGTTGCAGTACACAATAATGACGGAATAGAATGTAGTGCCTCAGGCAGCACCTCCTGCCACCGGGTAACAGGGTAACCATGTGTTTTTAAAGCAAGATTAGCATCTTCCAGACTCTGCCATTAGCCCTTTCAATCTGCCCATTGCCCTGCGGGTTGTAGCTCGTGGTACAGCTGGTGGCAATTCCTGTTCGGCGCAGGGCTCGCCACAGTTCTGCGCTCATGAATGCTGAGCCACTATTGGCATGAATATAATTGGGAAAACCAAAAATGCTGAAAATTCTGTCAAGTGATTTAATGAAAGACGCTGACGAGACATCATGGCAGGGTGTCGCAAAGGGAAGCCTGGAATATTCATCAATTACAGTAAGGAAATACACATTTTTTGTTGTTGGAAGGTAACGGCCCTTTAAAATCTAAGCTAATCCTCTCAAAAGATTGGGTTGCCTTGATGAGAGTGGCCTATGTAGCTTTGAAGTTTTTGCGGTTTGCATTCTGCGCAAACAGGACAGCTTTTAGTCAGTTTCCTGACTTCTTACAGAGAGTAAGAAAGGTTGTTAGCCCTTATGTAGTGGAAGAATCTCGTGACTCCTGGGTGGCACAGTCTGCTATGGATCTCTTTAGCCCCTTCAACTGAGCACCAGCAGCAGATCGGTGACAATGCGTCAAAGGGTTCATTTAACCTGCCCGGTCTGTACTGGATCTCATAATTATGAGAGTTCTATTCGCCAGTGTGCCATCTTATTGTTCTTGATTTTACTTTTGTGTTTAGTACTGAACATGTAGGCTACAGATTTCTGATCAGTGTCAAGAGTAAATTTTCTGCCGGCTAGAAAATGTCTTCAATAGCTAACAGCTTCAATAATAGCATGGGCTTCTTTTTTCAATGGCAGGATGTTTAAGTTCAGGTCTGTGTAACGTGCGGGAGAAGAATGCCACAGGTCTGCCCTTTTGATTAATGGTTCTTGCCAAGGCACAATCTGAGACATCAGTTTCCATTTGGAATGGGACATCCTCGTCAATAGACAAGAGTGCAGCTTTGGCAATATCAGCTTTAATTCTCTCGAAAGCCTTCAAGGCCATTGGAGAGAGAGGAAAAAATTTAGTGTCAAACAGAGGGCGTGCCTTTCTGGCGTAGTCCTGAACCCATTTGCAGTAGTAGGAAAAGAATCCCATACACCTTTTAAGGGCTTTTGCTGAGTCTGGGGGTGGTAACTTCTTAAGGGGGGGCATTTTTTCCGGGTCTGGGCGGATTTTGCCCTTGTGGACAATGTAGCCCAGAATTGGTAGCTCTGTTGCATTGAACACACATTTTCCCTCGTTAAATGTAAGGTTGAGTTCTTTAGCTGTTGACGAAAATTTCTTTAAGTCATCGTTGTGCTCAGCCTGTGTTATCCCACAGAGAATGAACCACCAAAATTTAACACTACACTGTTCATCTGAGATTGATACTGGCATGTATTAGCTATTAGAGTATCTCAAGGCCAAACAGAGTATCCATGTATCGCTTGCTTCATTCTTTCCTAGTTGCTGTCCTTTTGCTTTTAACCCTTCTTCAGCCAGGGGTAGACTATGGTGAATGTCTGCCAAGCTGCCTGTCTCCACTCCGGCGAGCCTTGCTGTACTAACATTGGCTGTGCTTTATCTCTACTGTTAAGGACACTCCCCTTGGATATAACTGTATATGCATCTATAGTCTTTCATTATTGTACCATGAGTTTCTGCTAATAAAAGCCATGATTATTGTTTGACCACATCGTCTTTATCTATTTCATCAACTGGCACTTCAATATATACTGTAAATATGAGTGTATAATGCATTTCGAGCATAATGCGAGCCCCCCCCCCATTTTTGAGGGGGATAAGGGAGAAAACATTTACCCCCGTGTATAATATGACCCCCCTTTTTATTGGCCCAAAATCATCATGGAAGTGCCACTTTTACAGGTTGTTTCAAATGGCGGCCACCATTACTGCACTGCATTGTGGGGCAAAAGTGGTGATGTGCTGAATGAAATTACAAAAACATCATAGTAAACATTACCATAAAGCACTATGTTTTCTCTTCATTCCAGGAGAATGCATCATGGATAGAAATTAGCACAACAGCAAAATACACATATTTAGAATAACTGTTATTTTCCAGTTTAATGTCCATTTATATAAGCGACATTAATGCAATTACCTCTCTTTACTATGTACTTCAAAGGTTAACGGTTTTGTTAAGAGTTTCTACTTATGTAGTTAATCGTAGATAACTACATGTGTAGATAAACGGTGTCTTTTTAAAAAAAATCTTGGATTCATGTGACCATGTACCACCAATGTAAACAAAACCACGTGGTAAATCAGTCAATGTCGACAGCTGCTGATAATCTTACTGATCGTTAAACCTGGCAGAAAAAAATTGTTAAAATAATAATCTCTTGCATAGTGCAACCCCCCCCCCCCTTACTTTGAGCTCGAATTTTGTTACAAAATTTTTTGCATTATACACTGATATTTATGATAAATATGTTAGGGAGAGTGTTATTGTCAATGAGGCTGCAGAGGTAGTACCAAGGAGTAAGAGAGGAACAGTTGGATTGGAATTGCAAGGGAAGATAGCAGAAGGGGAGCTTCACTTTTCCAATATAGACAAGGGGCTTAGGTAGGATGGAATCTGTATAATGCATCCAAGATGTGCTTTTTTTTCCTGAGTTACCGTGTCCTACTAGGCAGGGGGTACTTAATCTTATCTTAGGGAGTGAAGGGAGGGGGTGGTAGACAAGAGATTGTTCTGTCTGTGGAGGAAACCTTTGGGAACACTGGTCCTCATTCGATGAGTTTTATGAAGGGCATGCAGAAATGCAAGATTGATTACTGACATCGGGCACTAATCTCAGGGAAGGATGATTTCAATTGTGCATGAGGGCGTGGCAGAAGTAGACTGACCACAACAGCAAGAGGCCTGAAGAACACCCGAAAAGTGGAAGACACTTAAAAGTCAGATAGCAGGAGAAGAGTTGCAGTGACCCCGTGAGGATAGGAAGTAAACATGGTCCAGTTTAGGGACCCTTGGTTATCAAACATATTGAGAAATTGATCAGGGAAAAGGTCGAAGTGTATGTCAGGTAATTGGTATCGAATGAGCCTTTTGAGTTTTTATAGTTTAAATAAGAAAGGACTAAATAAATAGATTAGGGGGGCATAAAAAGGCCATGTGCTGACCTTGGTAAGTAAGATTAACAAGAATCCAGAAACCTTTGATCAGTTTATTGGAAGATAGAAGGTGGCAAAGGAAAGGGTAGGTCTCCACGTGAAACAAAGGGGGAATCTATGTGTCGAGCCAAGTGATACCAACAAGGTGCTAAATGAACGCTTCTCTTCGGTATTCATGAGGGAGCAAGATATGGGGGTTGGGGAGTAGAGATGAGGGAGCAGGACTGTATTAAGAAGGAGGAAGAAATATTGAAGCAGATTAGGTAAAGGTCCCATTATTGTCATGTAATGCAGGTACTATATTTAGAATGAAACATACATGAGATTCTTTAATTTTGTTTACCGTAAGGAAGACCGAGAGTTGTCACTTTGTCCAGTGCCCCTCACAGAAATAAGGCCCCAGCGAGGAACAAACTCACGGCCCCTGGTTTACAAGACCAGTGCTCTAACCACTGAGCCATTGGATCCTCTAAATCTGAAGGGCCTGATGGGATTTAACCCAGAAGGCTAAATGAAGTAAGATTGACAGAGATTTAGCATTTTCAATAGTTACAGGCGAGGTACCAGAAGTTAATGTTGTTCCCTTACTCAGAAGAATCGTGAGGAATAAAGCCTGTAAACTGTGGGTTGGGAATTACATTAAGAATTGGGACATGACGTTACAACTGTACAAGACAGTGGTGATACCACATTGGAAGTATTGAATAACGTGCTGGTTGCCCTGCTGTATGGATATCATGCTGATGGGAAGGACATTGCGAGACCTGCTGAGCTCCTCCAGACATCTGCAGACATCTGTGTTTCACTGCGGAAAAGACTTACAAGGTAGTTAGAGAGTTTGAGGGCTTTAGTTAATGGGAGAGACTGAGTTTGAGGGCTGAGTTAATGGGAGAGACTGAATTGGCCCTGTTAACTGATCATAAATCATGACATTTGCTGCAAGGATGAAGTTATACAGCTTCACTAAGTGGTTCAGCAGCCACTTCTGTCCAGCAGGTGTAGACGCTCCCTCTTTTCCATCTGACTGCTTCGTAAGGTCCTGCCATATGACATGCATCTTCTCTCAAAAGGTGCCAAGGAAGAATGAGAGGAATTTGACCCCCAATCCATTCCTCTAACATCCAAATTCTTAGGTCATGATATGATGGCAAGAACTAACAGTCACTTAAGTTTTGTGCTATCCTTTTTACGCTCTTTGCTTTCCATTATGGCAATCACTTGGCTGCGCCTGGGCAATCACGATGCCTTCTCTCCCCAATCCTTCCTTTTCACAATATCCTGCATTATTTTCAATGATATCACCTTTTCTTTGCTAGCACATACATATGTTGTATTTTTGGATAGGTTTTCAAAAATAAAGCAATTGAGTCACAATGCATGGAAACGAGTCCTTCTGTTCACCGCGTCTGCATGATCACCAAACATCCTGTGGTGGAACACAGTTCTACAGGCATGTCCGGGAATGTCCTCACTGGCCTTCTGTACATGTAGCCCCTCCCCATAAGATCCCCTAATAAAGGCTGACAGCCCTCGTCTCCTCCCTCATACCTGCCTTGGACGTGAGCCAGCAGCATGTAGAGGCATGTCTGGGTCTTCTGATCAATAAAGCCTTTGACTACCTGCTTTGTGTCTGCGAGTGGTCATTGATCGCGTCACACCTCCATTTCATTAACTCAATTGCGGTGATACACCACTAGCTTTTTAAAATTTTTAAAAATGTTTCACATTATGAACCATACTAACCAAAATACACACAAACATTTCCCTCTGGAATATACAGTGCCATTTTCTCCCCTTTTCCCCCCTCCCTTCCCTCCCTCCTTCACCCCCCCCCACCCACTCAACGTTCAACCTATATGATACATTAAACCCATTAAACTATGTCATCACACAATGAAAATAAACAAGAAATTTGTGTCTTTAACTTTTACATGCAGGGTCAGTTCATTTCGTCTTCTCCTTCTGTCATTTTAGGTGGTGGAGGTCCGCGATAGGACTTCTCTGTTGTGTTCTATGTACGGTTCCTAAATTTGTTTGAATACTGTGATGTTATTTCTGAAATTATATGTTATTTTTTCCAATGGAATACATTTATTCATTTCTATGTACCATTGCTGTATTCTCAGGCTATCTTCTAATTTCCAGGTTGACATAATACATTTTTTTGCTACAGCTAAGGCTATCATAATAAATCTTTTTTGTGCTCCATCCAAATCGAGTCCAAGTTCTTTACTTCTTATATTACTTAGAAGAAAGATCTCTGGATTTTTTGGTATGTTGCTTTTTTGTGATTTTATTTAATACCTGGTTTAGATCTTCCCAAAACTTTTCCACTTTCTCACATACCCAAATTGCATGTATTGTTGTTCCTGTTTCCTTCTTACAACAAAAACATCTGTCTGATACTATTGGGTCCCATTTATTTCACTTTTGGGGCATGGTGTATGGTCTGTGTAACCAATTATATTGTATCATGCGTAACCTCATGTTTATTGTATTTCTCATAGTTCCGGAGCATAGCTTTTCCCATGTTTCATTCTTTATCTTTATGTTTAGATCTTGTTCCCATTTTTGTTTGGGTTTACAGCTTGTTTCCTCATTCTCTTTCTCTTGCAATTTGATGTACATGTTTGTTATAAACCTTTTAATTATCATTGTGTCTGTAATCACATATTCAAAATTGCTTCCTTCTGGTAACCTCAGCCTGCTTCCCAATTTGTCCTTCAAGTAGGTTTTCAGTTGGTGGTATGCAAACATTTTACCGTGAGTTATACCATATTTGTCCTTCATTTGTTCAAAAGATAATAATTTATTTCTCGAAAAACAATTTTCTATTCCTTTGATCTCTTTTCTCTCCCATTCTCTCAAGGAAAGGTTATCTATTGTGAAAGGGATTAGTAGATTTTGTGTCAATATTAATTTTGATAGTTGATAATTTGTTTTATTCCTTTCTATGTGAATCTTCTTCCAAATGTTGAGCAGATGGTGCAGTATTGGTGAATTCCTATGTTGCACCAGCTTTTCATCCCACTTATATAGTATATGTTCAGGTACCTTCTCCCCTATTTTATCTAGCTCTAATCTGGTCCAATCTGGTTTTTCCCTTGTTTGATAAAAATCTGATAGGTATCTTAATTATGTTGCTCTATAATAATTCTTAAAGTTTGGTAACTGTAAGCCCCCTTGTTTTCCATTCTGTTAATTTATCTAGTGCTATCCTCAGTTTCCCCCCTTTCCATAAGAATTTCCTTATTATTTTCTTTAGCTCCTTGAAGAATTTCTCAGTTAGGTGAATTGGTAACGATTGAAATAGGTATTTTATCCTTGGGAAGATATTCATTTTAATGCAATTTACCCTTCCTATCAGTGTTAGTGGTAAGTCTTTCCAATGTTCTAAGTCGTCTTGTAATTTCTTCATTAATGGCTGATAATTTAGTTTGTATAGATGGCCTAGATTATTATCTAATTGTATACAGTGGCAGTGAGGGAGATAGTGGACTTCACTGCCTAGTTGATATATATCAAGCTAATTTAAATTAAGCATATCCATTTACTGTCACCTTCGCCAATGGTCCCTTATATAATGCTTTAATCCAATTAATATATTTCTCTGGTAGGTTGAACCTCTGTAGTACTTTGAATAAATAATTCCATTCTACTCTGTCAAAGGCTTTCTCTGCATTTAAGACAACTGCTACTGTTGGCGTCTTGTTTCCTTGTACTGCATGGATTAAGTTAATGAACTTACAGATATTGTCCGTTGATCGTCTTTTCTTAATAAATCCAGTTTGATCTAGTTTTAGTATTTTTGGTACACAGTCAGCCAATCTGTTTGCTAATAGTTTAGCTATTATCTTATAATCTGTGTTAAGTAGAGATATTGGTCTATACGATGCTGGTGCTGATCTTTCCCCGTCTTTGGTATTACTGTAATTATTGCTGTTTTGCATGAATCTGGCATGTTTTGTGTTTCTTCAATCTGGTTCATTACTTCCAGGAGAGGAGGAATTAATAAGTCTTTAAATGTTTTACAGAATTCTATTGGGAGTCTATCCTCTTCCAGCGTTTTATTGTTCGGTATTTTTTTAATATATCCTGTATTTCCTCTATTTCAAATGATTTTATTAATTTATTTTGCTCCTTTTCTTGCAAATTTGGTAGTTCAATTTTAGCTAGAAACTCATCTAGTTTGTCTTCTTTCCCTTTGTTCTCAGTTTGATATAGTTGCTCATAGAATTCCTTGACGTTTTCATTAATCTCTGTTGGGTTATATGTAATTTGTTTGTCCTTTTTCCTTGATGCCAATACCGTTCTTTTAGTTTGTTCTGTCTTAAGCTGCCAAGCTAGTATTTTGTGCGTTTTTTCTCCTAGCTCATAATACTTCTGTTTTGTCTTCATTATGTTCTTCTCCACCTTGTATGATTGTAGTGTTTCATATTTTTTTTTTGTCCGCCAATTCTCTTCTTTTTGTTGTATCTTCCCTTATTGCTCATTCTTTTTATGCACTTGCTATTTCCCTTTCCAGCTGTTCTGTTTCCCAATTGTAGTCCTTCTTCATCTTAGTTACATAACTTATTATCTGCCCTCTGATGAAGGCTTTCATTGCATCCCATAGTATAAATTTATCTTTCACTGATTCTGTATTTATTTCAAAGTAAATTTTAATTCATCGCTCAATTAATTCTCTAAAATCCTGTCTTTTAAGTAGCATGGAGTTTAATCTCCATCTATACATTCTTTGTGGGATGTCCTCCAGCTCTATTGCTAATAACAGGGGTGAGTGATCCGATAACAATCTAGCTTTATATTCCGTTTTCCTAACTCTCCCTTGGATGTGGGCTGACAACAGGAACAGGTCTATCCTTGAGTATGTTTTATGTCTACCCAAATAAAAAGAGTATTCCTTTTCCTTTGGATGTTGTCTCCTCCATATATCCAAAAGTTGCATTTCCTGCATCAATTTAACTATAAATTTGGTTACTTTTTTCTTTCTGCTAGTCTTTTTTCCAGTTTTATACATCTTTAGTCCAAATTAAGGTTAAAGTCCCCTCCTATCAGTATAATACCCTACGTATCTGCAATCTTCAAAAAGATATCTTGCATAAATTTTTGATCCTCTTCATTAGGTGCATATACATTGAGTAAATTCCAAAATTCTGAATATATCTGACACTTTATCATTACATACCTCCCTGCTGGATCTATTATTTCCTCTTCTATTTTGATTGGTACATTTTTATTGATTAATATAGCTACTCCTCTGGCTTTTGAATTATATGATGCTGCCGTTACGTGCCCTACCCAATCTCTACTTAATTTCTTGTGTTCCACTTCTGTTAGATGTGTTTCCTGCACGAATGCTATATCAATTTTTTCTTTCTTCAGTAAATTTAAAAGCCTCTTCCTTTTGATTTGGTTATGTATTCTTTTAATATTTATAGTCATATAGTTCAACATGGCCATTTCATACTTTGTTTATCTTTCCTTTCCGTTTCCTCATCACCACCTTCCCTTCTTATCCATTTCTGTTTTCTTTTTTTGAACACATTATAAGACAACATTTCTAAAACATAAAATATTTCCACTATTCCCATATCTAAAATTCCCTTAACCCCAAATGTCCCCCCCTCTCTGAGTTGCTCCTTGTCCCTTGCCGGGCAACTACATCTCCCCTCTCCATTTGGATTGCAAACCCGCTCACAAGCGTCAACTGATTTCGCAGTGACTGTTATTCTCTCCCACCCAGCCCCCTCCAGAAAAGACTTTTATCTTCACATATTACAAAGCTCATCCTCTTAATTCCCCCCTTACTTCCTTTCTTTCCTTTTCTTCCCCTTCTTAGTTTTTACTTATACATTATTTTTCTTCTTTATATGAAGTTTGTAATCATTCTTGTTCTTGTTACATCTCTTCATCTCTCTGCAAATTCTTGTGCTTTCTCCGGATCCGCTGCCCCGGGATAACTATTTTAAGCACTGCTGGATATCTTAAATAAATTTATAACCTTTCTTCCATAGGATAGATTTTGCTGTGTTAAACTCCTTCCTCTTCTTCAACTTATGTCTGGGTAGAAAATTTTTTTGACCTTTGTATTCCAGTGGCTTTTTGTCTTCTCTCATTTTTGTCATTGCCTTCTCTAATATATTTTCTCTTGTCGTATATCTCAGGAATTTTACTAGAATGGATGTTGGTTTTTATTGTGGCTGTGGTTTCGGGGCTAATGTTCTCTGTGCCCTTTCTATTTCCATTCCTTCCTGTATTTCTGGCATTCCTAGGACCCTGGGGATCCATTCTTTTATAAATTCTTTCACATCTTTGCCTTCTTCATCTTCCTTAAGGCCCACTATCTTTATATTGTTTCTCCTATTATAGTTTTCCATTATATCTATCTTCTGAGCTAATAACTCCTGTGTTTCTTTAACTTTTTTTTAATCAGCTTCTTCCAATTTTCTTTTTAAGTCGCCCACTTCCATTTCTATGGTTGTTTCTCGTTCTTCCACCTTGTCTACTCTTTTTCCTATTTCTGTCATGACCATCTCTAATCTGCTCACTTTTTCTTCTATACCTTTTATTCTTATTTTTATTTCATTAAATTCTTGGATCAGCCATTCATTTACTGCTTCCATATATTCTTCAAAAATTTTTCTATCTATGTACAGTCCATTCCCTTTATCTTCTATTTCTCTGTGTTCACTCCAGGACCTGTGTCCTCCACCTCTCTTCCTTGTACCTGTGTCTCTTCTGACTTTCTTGTTGGGCTGTTTATCTCAGTTGCTGGGTATTTTTTTTATTGGTGTCTTGATGTTGGTCCTCTTCCTCTGGGCTGGTCGTCTGCTGTGTCTCTGATTTCCTTTTTTCATTCTCCTCCCTCCCGTTCCTGTTATTTTCTATATCTTCCCACTGGGAGCCCTGCTATCGGGTCTTTCTCAGCTGTTCAAGCTGTGGAGTTCCAATCCACAGCTGGCCCCCCTCCCATCGCCGTTGTCATTATCATGCATGGTTGCACACCTCTGTTTGGCTCCGTGAGCCATCCTTGTAGTCCTGTGTTCGGTGGGTTGCGACTGACCTCAGGGAGTGGGCTCCTCTTTCCATGGTGGCTCCCTGCTTCTTCATACAGGTAAGGCCTTCACCTTTCTCTTCCGACATCTTTTCTTCTTCTTTTCTTCCCATTGTTTTTGGCTTTTCTTTCTTTGGTGCCATTTCCTCCACACATTTATTTTTTATTTGGTGTGGTTTGTGTGTCTGTGGCTTTGCTTTTTCTTTTCTTTTTTCCTTCTTTTCTGGAAAGGGCTGGTATTCTCCCACTGGCCACTACTCCATCACGTGACTCCTCGATACACCATTAGCTTACTGCAGGGGACGACCTGTGTATCTGCAGGAAGATCACCGGAGGACAGACCACACCTGGCCAGCTGTCAATCTGCTGACCTGAATGGACCAAGCCCCACCCAGTCGGCTGCCAATCATCCGCCGGGATATAAGCCACATCTGGCCCCTCGAGGTCAGTCACACAGAGTTGCAGCTAACTACAGCAGAGACTTTAAGTAGAATAAATTATGAAGCCTGTTGTTCAGTCTTTGGAATCTTGTGTCTGCTGACTGTCACCACAGTGCATCACACCCATTTTGCTTTCCTTGGATTGGGATAGCCTTCCCTCTACCATTCATTATGGGCTATTTACCAATTAACTTACCAAACTGTGTGGTAACTAGAGCATACGAATTAAATATATATGTGCTGACCGGCTGCATCATGATCTGGTATGGAGACACCAATACCCCTGAGCATAAATCCCTGATAAAGGTAGTGGACACAGCCCAGGACATCACAAGCAAGACCCTCCTCACTATCACGAACATCTACAGGGAACGCTGCCGTCCGAGAGCAGCAGCAGTCATCAAGGATGGATCCACACCACCTAGCACGCTGGCTGCTACCATCAAGAAAGAGGTCTTGGTGCCACAAGACTTGACCAGCAGGTTCAGGAACAGCTGCTCCACCTCCACCGCCAGACTCCTCAATGACAAACTCAATCAGGGACTCATTTAAGGACTCTTACTTGTGCACTTGATTGGTTTTGTTTTCCTCTGTGTATTGCACAGTTTGTTTACATTTCTTTATTTGTTTATATGTGTATGCTGTGTGCAGTTTTTTTCCCCCACTACCAATAAGGTAATTCTGCCTCACCCACAGGAAAAAGAAACTCACAGTTGTGTATGCTATCATACATGTACTCTGACAATAAATCTGAAATCACAGGAAGAAGGCCTAAACACCACGTCGGAAGCAGCAGGACTGAACCCAGGTCGCAGCTGCTCTCCTAAAAGTGACGGCTTCACGCAGACAAATGTTGTTGTAAAACAGTGTATACTGTGGGGCTGAGTGCTTAGAGTGATAGAAAATGATTTCACTAATCTTCATTGTGGCAAAATAAATGTTTACAGCGTGAAGAACTCAATGAAATTGATCCTTTAGTTGTCGCAAAGATTTGTTAAGTCTACATGCATTGATCACGAGCGAACTGGACCCCATCAGTATACATGCTGCCACATTTTGATGGGAAAATTGATTGATCAAGAACAAAAATAAACACAAAAAAAAAATCAAGATCCTTGAACCCACATGCAATGACAAAAAAAACTGCAATTTTAAAAATAATAATGCCATTACTCTTGCTGGTTTCATCACTGAGGTACTTAAAAGGCTTTCTTTGATTAATAGGGAGAAGGATCTGTCTATTCCCTGCAGTCAATTAAATTATGAACTATTTAAAATGTGCAGTGCAACTCCCACTGTGCAGAAACTTTACAATAGCCACTTTAACCTCTGAACACCATTGCAGAGAACTGAGTATTTTGACAACAAATCAATACTAGTTTTTTGTTCGGCATGACCTATCATCCAATACCTCCCTCTAAAATTCATTTCTCAGCCATCTAATTCATATTTTAAAAAGGTTATTGGCCATACTTCAATCTTACATGTTTTTTCTTCATCTGGCTATCCATCCCATGGTTCCTTCCAGTCAGTTTTGTGGGGTTTGATACGTGTGCCCTGGAGTGGTTCTGCAGGCCGATCCTTGACAGGCACTGCAAGGATAACCCACTCCTCAGAAAGGAACAGCGTGTGCATGAATGTATTTTAGGAGACGAGGGGTTGCCCGGGTCCAGACCCACCTTCTCGACATCCCCTCCTGGATTCAGCAGCATGGTGAGGTTCAAGATGGCTGGGGGAAGTTCTGTTGCCGAGAATGGCACATTTGCTAGACGGCCGTTGACCCTACAAGAGGGTTCGTCCCCCCTTTGACAGATTTTATTTTACATCCTACAGGGTATATAGCCAGGCAAGCCTGGTGGGGAAGCTGGTTTAGTCAGTTTAATCTTACATGTAAACAAGTCTTCTAACCACTTGTAATTCCTATTCTCATCATATTTCTTTTCTGCACTCTTGTAATCTGTCCAATGGTCATCAGAGATTGATTTCACTGATACGATAAAAATATTGTCACAATCTCTAAGGTTTTAATTAGCTCAGGCTTTGCTGGAAGTGGCTTAAGTGTCATCAACCAAAAGTCAAACACTAATAGAGATATTATACACAATGCTGGAGAAGCTCAGCATGTCAAACGGTGTCCTTTATGTAGCAAAGGCAGAGATACAGAACTGGCTGTTTAGGGCTTGAGCCCTTCATCAAAGATAGAATAATGCTAGGTTAGCCTCCGGCGGCGGCAGCAACAGGACCTTGGGCCTCCGGCGGCGGCAGCAACAGGACCTCGGGCCTCCGGCGGCGGCAGCAACAGGACCTCTGGCCTCCGGCGGCGGCAGCAACAGGTTCTCGGGCCTCCTGCGGCGGCAGCAACAGGACCTCGGGCCTCCGGCGGCGGCATCAACAGGACCTCGGGCCTCCGGCGGCGGCAGCAACAGGACCTCGGGCCTCCGGCGGCGGCAGCAACAGGTTCTCGGGCCTCCTGCGGCGGCAGCAACAGGACCTCGGGCCTCCGGCGGCGGCATCAACAGGACCTCGGGCCTCCGGCGGCGGAAGCAACAGGACCTCGGGCCTCCGGCGGCGGCAGCAACAGGACCTCGGGCCTCCGGCGGTATTAGACCAGTTTCAATTAGTCTTAAACAATGTTGCAGTTTTTAAAAATAATTCTTTCTTCCAAGTAATTTGTGCTTGCATATAAATAGCAGTCCTCTGGAATGTTCCAGAAACTAGAGATAAGAAACTATTGTGACACAGTATTTAGAGCTTGTTTGGTAGGATTGGAGAGCAGGTTGCATACAAACATTTTAAAACTCAAAATTTTTGCTCCATAACTGTGGACAGCGCTTGTAGATCTCCAGACATGGTTCGACCTAAAAGGGGAGGCAGGCCTCTTCAGCCCGGTTAAGCAACCTGCATAGGAGAAGGTCACACCGATATAAAACCTACGACCCAAGGACCTCGCTGCAACGACCCAGCTTGCTTGGCCATGGCACACGAACCATGGGTGTAAAGGGTGGGGCCAGTACTGCGCACACTGCACTCCACCTAAAAGCTCCTTTGTGCAGGCCCGAGGACAGGTCCACGTCCTCCCCCTCAAAAGATGCACACAAACTCAAACTAGCATGTTGGAACATCAGAACCATGCTAGACAAGACTGACAGCCACTGACTTGAACATCAGTCTGCCCTCATCGCACATGAACTCCTCAGACTCGACATCGACATAGCCGTTCTCAGCGAAGTCCGCCTTGCAGATGTAGGCAGCCTCCAAGAACACGGCGCGGGCTTCACACTCTACTGGTCTGGCAAGCCCCAGGCTGAACGACGCCTATCTGGTGTTGGCTTCATGGTTAAGAACTCCATTACCTCCAAACTAGAAAACCTCCTGACAGGCCACTCTAACCGGATCATGTCCATGCAATTCCCCCTTCAAAACAAGCGATGTATCACTCTCATCAGTGTCTATGCTCCAACCCTTCAGGCGGAACCAGCAGAAAAGAACAAGTTCTACTCTGATCTGCACAACCTCATCCAACGCACCCCTACAGCCGTCAAGGTTGTCATCCTTGGCGACTTCAACACTCGCGTCGGCAAAGAATCAGAAACCTGGCCAGGAATCCTTGGCAAGCATGGTGTTGGCAAGTGCAATGACAATGGGCGCCTCCTGTTGGAACTCTGCGCAGAACAGCGGCTTGTCATTACCAACACCCTTTTCCAGCAGAGAGACAGCCTGAAGACTACCTGGATGCATCCCCGATCCAAACACTGGCACCTCCTGGACTACGTTCTGGTGCGAGGAAGAGACAAACGAGATGTGCTCCACACCAGGGTCATGCCCAGCGCGAAATGCCACACTGACCACCGGCTTGTTCGCTGCAAGCTCAACCTTCACTTCAAGCCAAAGTTCAAGAACAGTGGTGCCCCCAGAAAGAGGTTCAATGTTGGAAACTTGCAGTCAGACGTAGTGAGAGGAAACTTCCAGGCAAACCTCCAAGCAAGGCTCGAGGATGCAAACCGCCTCACGGACACGTCTCCTGAAACCCTCTGGGATCAGCTGAAAACGGCCATAATGCAATCCACTGAAGAGTTATTGGGCTTCTCTTCCAGGAAAAACAAGGATTGGTTTGACAAAAACAACCAGGAAATCCAGGAGCTGCTGGCAAAGAAGCGATCTGCCCACCAGGCTCATCTTGCAAAGCCTTCCTGGCCAGAGAAAAAAATGAGTCATCCGTCTCGCATGCAGCCACCTTCAGCGCAAACTCTGGGAGATCCAAAATGAGTGGTGGACTAGCCTCGCCAAACGAACCCAGCTTAGCGCCGACATTGGCAACTTCAGGGGTTTTTATGAGACACTAAAGGCTGTGTACAGCCCCTCACCCCAAGTCCAAAGCCCTCTGCGCAGCTTAGTCGGTGAAGTCCTCCTCAGCAACAAGATCTCCATCCTCAATCGATGGTCAGAACACTTCCAATTCCTTTACAGTGCCAACCGCTCAGTCCAAGAATCCGCCCTGCTCCAGCTCCCTCAGCAACCCTTGAGGCTAGAGCTGGATGAGGTCCTTACCCAGGAAGAGACATATAAGGCAATTGAACAACTGAAAAGTGACAAAGCAGCAGGTATGGATGGAATCCCCCCAGAGGTCTGGAAGGCTGGCGGCAAAGCTCTGCATACCAAACTGCATGAGTTTTTCATGCTCTGCTGGGACCAAGGAAAGCTGCCTCAGGACCTTCGTGATGCCATCATCATCACCCTGTACAAAAACAAAGGCGAGAAATCAGACTGCTCAAACTACAGAGGAATCACGCTGCTCTCCATTTCAGGCAAAATCTTTGCTAGGATTCTCCTTAATAGACTCATACCTAGTGTCGCCGAAAATGTCCTTCCAGAATCACAGTGTGGCTTCGCACAAACAGAGGAACTACTGACATGGTCTTTGCCCTCAAACAGCTCCAAGAAAAGTGCAGAGAACAAAACAAAGGACTCTACATCACCTTTGTTGACCTCACCAAAGCCTTTGACACCATGAGCAGGAAAGGACTTTGGCAAATACTAGAGCCCCTCGGATGCCCCCCCAAGTTCCTCAACATGGTTATCCAACTGCACGAAAAGCAACAAGGTCGGGTCAGATACAGCAATGAGCGCACCGAACCCTTCTCCATTGACAACGGCGTGAAGCAAGGCTGCGTCCTCGCACCAACCCTCTTTACTATTTTCTTCAGCATGTTGCTGAAACAAGCCAATAAAGACATCAACAATGAAGACGGTGTTTACATCCGGTACCGCACGGATGGCAGTCTCTTCAATCTGAGGCGCCTGCAAGCTCACACCAAGACACAAGAGCAACTTGTCCGTGAACTACTCTTTGCAGACGATGCCGCTTTAGTTGCCCATTCAGAGCCAGCTCTTCAGCGCTTGACGTCCTGTTTTGTGGAAACTGCCAAAATGTTTGGCCTGGAAGTCAGCCTGAAGAAGACTGAGGTCCTCCATCAGCCAGCTCCCCACCATGACCACCAGGCCCCCCACATCTCCATCGGGCACACAACTCAAAACGGTCAACCAGTTTACATATCTCCGCTGCACCATTTCATCTGATGCAAGGATCGACAAAGAGATAGACAACAGACTCGCCAAGGCAAAGATCAGCGTGTACAGAGCTGTTGTCATACCCATGCTCCTGTTTGGCTCCGAATCATGGGTCCTCTACATGCATTACCTACGGATCCTAGAACGCTTCCATCAGCGCTGTCTCTGCTCCATCCTCAACATTCATTGGAATGACTTCATCACCAACATCGAAGTACTCGAGCTGGCAGAGTCGCAAGCATCAAATCCATGCTGCTGAAGACCCAACTGCGCTGGGTGGGTCACATCTCCATAATAGAGGACCATCGCCTTCCCAAGATCGTGTTCTATAGCGATCTCTCCACTTGCCACCGAGACAGAGGTGCACCAAAGAAGAGGTACAAGGACTGCTTAAAGAAATCTCTTGGTGCCTGCCACATTGACCACCGCCAGTGGGCTGATATCGCCTCAAACCACGCATCTTGGCGCCTCACAGTTCGGCGGGCAGCAACCTCCTTTGAAGAAGACCGCAGAACCCATCTCACTGACAAAAGACAAAAGAGGAAAAACCCAACACCCAACCCCAACCAACCAATTTTCCCTTGCAACTGCTGCAACCGTGCCTGCCTGTCCCGTATCGGACTTGTCAGTCACCAACGAGCCTGCAGCAGACGTGGACATACCACTCCATAAATCTTCATCCGCGAAGCCAAGCCAAGGAGAATTTTGATAGCAACAAGTATACCCTTATGCATTCCTCATGTTTAATTATGAAAACTTAGAAATTTGTAATATTTAAGCAGGAATAATTATAAACAGTAGCTCAGGTAAAGTTTGCACATGAATCCATGAACACATTATTGATTAAGACAAAGCATTTTCACAAGGGGTAATTTCAGGTACTGGGCTTCTCTTCCAGGAAAAACAAGGTTGGTTTGACAAAAACTGCAGGAAGGTACTGCCTGGCTTTAGAAGGCTTCTCTCAACCTTGACAAGTATTTCAAAGTTGTACTCAAGGCCTGAGATGCAGAGGTAGAGAAGAGTGCCCAGGACCTCAGGAAGCCTTCCAGATCTATCACTAAGCCACAGACATGGTAGTGTCTCAACTGATCAATGTGAATTACTAACCCTGATTACATTTATCTCCTTCATAATATAAATCTCAATTGATTATGCAATAATGACTACTAGTAACTAGTTATAACTAACAATCAAAGGTTTCCACCACACCTCACCCTTACAACTCTAAACACCTTCCAACTATTAAACAATAGCAGAGAAATCACATAGACCCATTAACTTTCCCACTTCTTCTGGCAGGATGAAACGTCACACAATTGCCATGGGTAAAATTGACTGGTGGCTGTGACTTGCCATCTAAATCTGAGAGATCTGATCACTGATGGGACAGCTGCTGCACGTTGTGCCCAATGAGAATCCCTAGGTTATTGAAAATGCCAGCACCCACATGCTCTAACATCCCTTGTCTCTCCTTTCTTCCTCAATCCACTATTTCTTCTTGTTTACAACTTGAAGGTTTAAATACCTGTAGGTCCCTCCTCTCATCAAGACTGTACTGTTGTGCCTTATTTCAATCCACAACTTGTACCTATCCAAGAGACGGTGTCTTAAGAAAGTGACTTCTGTCCTTAAGGACCCCCACCACCCAGGCCATACTCTCTTCACACTGCCACCATGAGGAACCTGAAGACAAACACCCAACAGAGCAGAAACAGTTTCTTCTCCTCTGCCATCAGATTTCGGAATGAACAATGAACCACAGACACCTATTTTCTTGAACTATTTATTTATTTTTGAAATGTAATTTATTGCTGCTGCAAAACAAATTCTGTGACATTTCACAACAATAAATTCTGATTTTGAGCAAGAAAATAGAAGAGGACAAATACAATTGCATGCCATCAGCTCAGACGCCAGAATATCATAGAGAGGAGAGGGGATCTTAGGATTGGGCAAGTCACAGTGATTCACTGAACACACGTGGCTGCTACCAGGTCTTGGAAAATAAAACAGCTCAGTGCCAACTGGCCAGAATTCAAGGTTGCTCACACACACACACACATATATATACATACACACACACATACATATATACATGCATCATATATACATACATCAGCCGCACCATTTCATCAGAAGCAAGGATCGACAATGAGATAGACAACAGACTCGCCAAGGCAAATAGCGCCTTTGGAAGACTACACAAAAGAGTCTGGAAAAACAACCAACTGAAAAACCTCACAAAGATAAGCGTATACAGAGCCGTTGTCATACCCACACTCCTGTTTGGCTCCGAATCATGGGTCCTCTACCGGCATCACCTACGGCTCCTAGAACGCTTCCACCAGCGTTGTCTCCGCTCCATCCTCAACATCCATTGGAGCGCTTTCATCCCTAACGTCGAAGTACTTGAGATGGCAGAGGTCGACAGTATCGAGTCCACGCTGCTGAAGATCCAGCTGCGCTGGGTGGGTCACGTCTCCAGAATGGAGGTCCATCGCCTTCCCAAGATCGTGTTATATGGCGAGCTCTCCACTGGCCACCGTGACAGAGGTGCACCAAAGAAAAGGTACAAGGACTGCCTAAAGAAATATCTTGGTGCCTGCCACATTGACCACCGCCAATGGGCTGATATCGCCTCAAACCGTGCATCTTGGCGCCTCACAGTTTGGCGGGCAGCAACCTCCTTTGAAGAAGACCGCAGAGCCCACCTCACTGACAAAAGACAAAGGAGGAAAAACCCAACACCCAACCCCAACCAACCAATTTTCCCCCCCTCCATAAATCTTCGTCCGCGAAGCCAAGCCAAAGAAGAAGATACATACATACACACACACACATATATATACATGCATATATATATATATATATATATATATATATATACACACACATACATACATACATATATACATACATATATATAGCAAGCAGCAACACAAAATAGCCTTCAGACAATACATTGCCAGTGAGTTTGGGATCTTGCCACTTGTGTGGGGGACAGGAGAGAGGTGGGAAGGGAACTAGCATTCAAATGTACATGTGTTCTAGAGGATAAACACTGTCCTGAGCATTGAGAGTTCTTGATGATGAAAGCTGTTTTCTTGAGACACCGTCTCTTGTTGGTGTCCTTAATGGAGTGAAGATTAACATCCATCAAGGCGCTGGCTCGGTAGCCTTATCCTGTCCTGTCCATTAGCACATTCATACCAGACAGTGATGCAATCAGTCAGAATGCTCTCCACAGTACACCTTTGATAACATATCACATCTCCTCAAACTCCTAACGAGATCTACAGTTACATTAAAAGTAAAAGGATAATAAGGGATAAAATTGGTCCCCTAGAGGATCAACTACGTTTGGAGCTTCACATAATGGGGTGGAGGGGGGTGGGGAAATCAAACTGTTTATTATTGCATCAGTATTTACTCAGGAAACAGACATAGTGCACAAGGAAGGAAGGGAAACAAACAGAAGTATCATGGAATATATAGAGATCAAGGAGGAGGAGGAGGAGGTGCTTGCTGTTTTACAGCGAGTAAAGATCTCTCAGGCTCGATATGATAGTCCCTTGGACCTTGAGGGAGGCAGATATATTCAAAATGTCCTTAGCCACGGGTGAGGTGCCAGAAAATTGGAGGGTAGCTCATGTTGTGCCATTGTTTAAAAAAGGCACCAAAAAAAAAAACAGATGTCAGTAGTAGGTAAATTATTGGAAGGAGATCTGAGAGACATGATACATAGGTATTTGGGCAACCATGGGCTGATGAAGGACAATCAGCATGGTTTTGTATGTGGTAGGTTGTATTCAACAAATCTTGTAGAGTTTTTCGAGGAGGTTACAAAGAAGTAGATGAAGGAAAGTCTATGTTTCTACATGGACTTTGACAAGATCTCACATGGGATCTCACACATGGGAGATTAGCTCAGAAGGTTAAGACACTAGGTATCTATGGAGAGGTTGTAAACTGGATTTCTAGCTGGCTGTGTGGGAGAGAACAGAGAATGGTAGTGGATGGTTGCTTCTCAGACATAGAGGCCTGTGACCACTGGTGTGCCTCAGGGATCTGTTTTGGGAACATTGTTGTTGATTGTCTATATCAATGATCTGGATGATAAATGTGGTAAATTGGCTCAGCAAGTTTGCTGATGACATAAAGATAGGAGGTGTTGTGGACAAGCTTTTTAAAGCTTGCAGGGGGATCTGGACCAACTTGGAGAATGGGCCAAAAAATGGCAGATGAAGTTTAATGCAGACAAATGTGAGGTGATGCATTTTGGAAGGACAAATCAAGGCAAAACATACACAGTAAATGGTAGGGTAATGAGGAGGGGGGAGAGCAGAGATCTGGGAATACAGAGACATTAATGTACACACACACACACACACACACACACACACACACACACACACACACACACACACACACACACACACGTGGACAGGTTTGTAAAGAAAGCTTTTGTCATCTTAGCCTTTATAAATCAAAGTATTGAATATAGGAGTTGGGATGTTACGTTGAAGTTGTTTAAGAATATTGTGTGTATTTCTGGTTGCCTAACTACAGGAAGGCTATCAATAAGATTGAAAGAGTGCAGAGAAGATTTACAAGGTTGTTGCTGGGCCATCAGGAGTTGAGTAACAGGAAAAGATTAAACAGGATAGGACTTTATTCCTTGGAGTGAAGAAGAATGAGGGGAGATTTAATAGAGGTTTACAAGATTAGAAGAGGTAGAGACTGAATAGATGTCAGAGGCTTTTTCCACTTAGGTTGGATGAGATAAATATAAGAGGTCAAGATTTAAGCTGAAAGTGGAAAGGTTTAGGGGGAATATTAGGGGAAATTTCTTCACTCAGATAATGGTGGGAGTGTGGAATGAGCTGCCATTTGATGTGAATGTGGGCTTGATCTTAAGTTTTAAGAATAAATTGGATAGATACATGGATGGGAGAGGTCTGGAGGGTTATGGAATGGGAGTGAGTCAATGAGACTAGAGGAATAATGGTCAGCACAGAGTAGAAGGGCTGAATGGCCTGTTTTCTGTGCTGTAGCTTTTTATGGTTCTATGCTTCTATATAGCCACTGGCAAGTCTTTTTCATGATTGCATTGAAATGAAGCTCCAGGACAGGATAGATCTTGGGAGATGTTAAAGTTCTTTACCCTTTCCACTGCTAACCCCTCGATGGGTATTGATTTATGTTCACCCAATTTCCCCTTCCTTAAGTCTACAATCAATTCCTTATGTTTGCTGACGTTGAGTGCAACATTGTTGTTGTGACACCACTCAACTTGCTGATCTATTCCTCTCCTGTATGCTCCCTCATTACAATCTGTGATTTTGCCGCTGCCGATGATATCATGGGCAAATTTTTAGATGGGATTTGAATTGCCTTGAGGTGCGGCTATGTTGATTGGCAGTGAAGAGGAAACATCTTTACTGATTTGCACTGACTCCTTAATCATTTAAATTTCCCTGTTTTCACTATCTCTGTTAATCCTCAGTGGTGATCTCCAGGTGTCCTGCCAATTTATGAGAACATCTTTTACTGGGCTTCTGTCACATGATGTGAATTCTTTTCATGTTTCAATTGCCAATCAGAATGGTGTTAGCACAATCTTCCATTGCAGAACATGGGCGTTAGCCAGCTGTTACTTGTGTTTCAATGGTCACACACACAAAATGGTGTTTGTGTGTGGAGGAAATGTGGTCACCCTGCCTGTCTGGAATGTACATATTGCAGGTGGTCACATGACCTGTCTGGAATTTATTCAGAAGTCACATCACCTGTCAATCAAGGTTGGGCCCCATCCACATTACATCACGTGTCAGTCAAGGTTGGGCTCCATCCACTAATTAGTGCATACCTTGCCGTTGGCTAATTCAAAATCACTATTGGCTAGACACACAGATTAGCACTCTATTTAGCATCAGCACAGAGCATATTTTTCTCTCTCTGCCTCATGGTCCGAGCCCTGGACACTGCTCCTTGCCAGATCACTACTGTGGACGTCGCTTGGAAGGGACGTGGGTAAGGTGTGCACTGTGCTGAAGCCAAGCCTCAGTATTGCAGTAGATCCACGCCTCCTGATGATCAGGGGTCCCAGAGTGTGTGCCTACATCTGCGGATACCATTTGTATCAGAGCCATTTCCCCATGATCAGGGATCCAGGAGGGTGTGTATTACCCTTGCCTATAGTGTGCGAATGTCAGTACCACTTGTATGGATTGGTAATTGTGTACCATTTAACATTTTCCCACATTGTTTTATAAATTGTGTGCATGTGTATTTTATTCCCATTATGATTTTCCCATGCTCTTCTATAAATTGTGTGTTAATAAAAGCTCCATGTGATTGCAAACCCTTGTGTCCAGACTCACCTTTCTGTGACCCCACTGAATAAGATACTTTTTCTCAACACAACAGCCATTTGAGATGCACCTCAGGCTCTGCTCCAAAGCTATACCTTGTTGTTTCCATACTTGCTCATACCCCTTCACTTGGAACATCAATTCCCTGAGAGCATCCGTCCGCAGCTAATCACCTTACTGTAGTCTTTGGAGGTTCTAGAATGGACAAATAACAAATATTTTGGATCCTAAAGTCAATGTAGAGAACACAGAATGTAGTGTATTCCTTAATGATATATAACTTGTCAACTAAAATTAATAATTATTTGCAGGATAAGCTTTATAACACAATTCATTGAAGTGAAACTGACAGATATTTGCTAGTGAAATTTCAAATATACTATTATCTTGAAATCCTGATCACTTGACTTCTGGGGATGAGACTGGGAACACAAAATTGTCGGTAATTGTGAACAACATACAAACCATCGATTCAGCTTCCAGATTCTCTGATAAGGTGGTATCCGCAGTCTGAACAAATCCAATGAATGATACAGCTTGCATTTTGCAGTCACACACTCAGCCTGAAGAATTGGAGCATTCCCCTCACCCACCCATTTGCACATTTCATTCAAAAGACGGGCAGTGATGGAAGGTTGCTGGAGTAAAATTTGAGCCTTATCCACTGAAGTTGCTGCTCCTTCCGAGATCCCAAACCTTTTTTTTAGAAATTTTACTTATCATTTGCATCATTAACTCAATGAAAACAGTAACTTGTAACAACATAATACAGAATGATACAATAATTTTTTCTATTTTCTCCCCAACCCCCCTCCCCAAGGAAAAAAGAAAAACACCTAAATCTATCTTTCTCTTTGGCTTGGCTTCGCGGACGAAGATTTATGGATGGGGTAAATGTCCACGTCAGCTGCAGGCTCGTTTGTGACTGACAAGTCCGATGTGGGACAGGTAGACACGGTTGCAGCGGTTGCAGGGGAAAATTGGTTGGTTGGGGTTGGGTGTTGGGTTTTTCCTCCTTTGCCTTTTGTGAGTGAGGTGGGCTCTGCGGTCTTCTTCAAAGGAGGTTTCTGCCCGCCAAACTGTGAGGCGCCAAGATGCACGGTTTGAGACGATATCAGCCCACTGGCGGTGGTCAATGTGGCAGGCACCAAGAGATTTCTTTAGGCAGTCCTTGTACCTTTTCTTTGGTGCACCTCTGTCACGGTGGCCAGTGGAGAGCTTGCCATATAACACAATCTTGGGAAGGCGATGGTCCTCCATTCTGGAGACGTGACCCACCCAGCGCAGCTGGATCTTCAGCAGCGTGGACTCGATGCTGTCGACCTCTGCCATCTCGAGTACTTCGATGTTAGGGATGAAAGCGCTCCAATGAATGTTGAGGATGGAGCGGAGACAACGCTGGTGGAAGCGTTCTAGGAGCCGTAGGTGATGCCTGTAGAGGACCCATGATTCGGAGCCGAACAGGAGTGTGGGTATGACAAGGGCTCTATAAATCTATACATTTATCATTATTATCATAATTAATATTTACTAACTATTTTTATTAATTATTAGCTGAGGGGGGCGGGCATGGTGGATGACGTGGATGAACTTTTATTCACAAAATCCACATGCGATTCCAAAATCTTGTAAAAACTCCCAATCTGATTCCTTCAAAGATAAGTCTTTTTTTTTCTCATGGTATACAATTTTGCATTTCAGTATTCCATTTATCTATCGTTACAAAATTCTGTTTTCTACGTGATTCCTACACATTTCTTCATATACGATTCCCAAATCTTGTAAAAACTCCCCATCTGATTCCTTCAACGATAAGTCTTTTTTTTTCTCAGGGTATACCATATAACCATATAACCACTTACAGCACAGAACAGGCCAGTTTGGCCCTACTAGTCCATGCCGTAGCAAATCCCCACCCTCCTAGTCCCACTGACCAGCACCCGGTCCATACCCCTCCAGTCCTCTCTTCTCCATGTAACTATCCAGTCTTTCCTTAAATGTAACCAATGATCCCGCCTCGACCACATCTGCCGGAAGCTCATTCCACATCCCCACCACCCTCTGCGTAAAGAAATTTCCCCTCATGTTCCCCTTATAATTTTCCCCCTTCAATCTTAAACCATGTCCTCTAGTTTGAAACTCCCCCTTTCTTAATTGAAAAAGCCTATCCACATTTACTCTGTCTGTCCCTTTTAAAATCTTAAACACCTCTATCAAGTCCCCTCTCAATCTTCTACGCGCCAGAGAAAAAAGCCCCAGTCTGCACAACCTTTCCCTGTAACTCAGACCCTGAAATCCTGTCAACATTCTCGTGAACCTTCTCTGCACTCTCTCTATTTTGTTTGTATCTTTCCTATAATTTGGTGACCAAAACTGTACACAGTACTCCAAATTTGGCCTCACCAATGCCTTGTACAATTTCATCATAACCTCCCTACTCTTGAATTCAATACTCCGATTTATGAAGGCCAACATTCCAAATGCCTTCTTCACCACACCATCTACCTGAGTATCAGCCTTGAGGGTACTATTTACCATCACTCCTAAATCCCTTTGTTGCTCTGCTCATCTCAATAGCCTACCATTTAATGCATATGACCTATTTAAATTTGCCTTTCCAAAATGCAGCACCTCACATTTATTTGTATTAAATTCCATCAGCCATTTCTCAGCCCACACCTCCAGCCTTCCTAAATCACCTTTTAATCTACGGTAATCTACCTCACCGTCCACAACACCATCAATCTTTGTGTCATCTGCAAACTTGCTTATCCAATTCTCGACCCCTACATCCAGATCGTTAATATATATAACAAATAATAGTGCATTTTGCATTTCGGTATTCCATCTATTGTTACAAAATTCTCCGTTTTCTACTTATTGCTACACATTTTTTTGCTGTCACTATTGCTAAACTCAGAAATTTTTCTTGATATTTATCCAACTTCAATTTTGTATCTGCTTCATATATATTTCCAAGTAGAAATATTCTTGGATCTTTTTGTATCTTTAGCTTCATAATTTGCCCTAATCCTTCACTGAAAACCTTCCACTTTTATACAGGACCAAACCGAATGTAAAAAAAAATCACTATTTCCTTATTGCAATCAAGTCCATTTAATTTATATGGAGTGTAATATAATTGATGTAGAAAGTTATATTGAACCATTTGATATCCAACATTAATCATATTTGTAACACTCTCTCGACGCAATCTATTTTTTTTATTTTAATTTTAATTTAAATAAAATTTAAAATAAAAATTTCCTTTTACTTGTATATTTAAATCTTTTTCCCATCATTATTTTGATTTATATATGTCCTCCTCCCCATATTATCTTGTAAATTTTATATACATATTAGAAATAAATTTCTTAATAAATGTATCTGTAATTAAATATTCAAATTGACTTTGTTGTGGAAGTCTCAAATTCACATCCAATTTCTCTTAAATACGATATAAATTGATAATATGAAAAAATTGTATTATTTTGTATGTCATATTTCTCTTTTAATTGTTCAAAAGTCAAAAAAAAACTAACAATTCTCTTTATACCTTTACTGTACCAACTATTAAATAAAGATCTATTCAAATTAAAAGGAATAAGCTGATTTTCTCTTAATATCATTTTGGGTATTTGATCATTTTTAATTCCTCTCTCCACATGGATCCCATTGCACATCTTCAATAAATGCTTTAAAATCGGTACTTCAAATTTCCCTTTCAACAATTCACTCTTCCACTTCTACAAAGATTGCTGTGGGATTATTTCTCCCATCTTATTCAAATTGGTGAGAAAACAGCTTGTCTTCAGACAGAGATTCCAGACCTGATGAAGTTAGAAAATGTTGTGCAGGCACCACTGACAGGGAGTGGGCTCTGATTCTCCGCTGGTCCTCATGGTCAGTGTGCTGCCTTCATGGCTTGGCATTACTACAGTAATGAGGCTGATGCACTAATTTTCAATTGGTGTACCTTTTGACCACCATAATGGGATTTTTATCCCATTTGCTTGTAAGTCTCAGTTCCACACCTGTTCTTGAGTCTGTCAAAATATCTCTTGAATGAGTCTATACGCTCCCATGATAAGGCATTCTATGGATCCACCACAGATATGCCTCAAAAATCTCCTTCAAACTTTTTCCCCCTGACCTTGAACCTATGTGTTTGATATTTGCATCCTGGGGAAAAGACTCTCAATCCTTGTCACATCTCTCATAATTTTTGTAGACTTCCATCAGGCTGCACTGAGCCTCTGAAGCTTCAGAGAAAACAAAACAATTTTGTCCAATCCACTCTTTGTAGCTCTCCCCTCTCCAACCCAAGCAGCATCCTTTTCTGCCACCATTCAGAGGTCTCCACATGCTTCATGCAACATGACCAAAACTGCCATCCCTCCATGCTCCAAAACTGGTCATTCTGCTTATTTGTTAATTGGGGTCCCTTGTGAATTGGTGTTGTTTGATGTACAAGCGTGCTGAAGATGGCTGCACATAGATCCATAAATCAGCAAATATACCATATTTCAAATGTGGTAACACACAAGTTTTATACAGCTGCCACATGACTTCCTAACTTTTATACTCAATGTCCTAATTGATGAAGGCCAGCATGCCACATGCCTCCTTTACCACACCATCCATCGCTGTGGACGTGAAATATAATCAGGCCACATTTAATATCGTGCATCTTCCAGAAACTTCTCGAAAGGAAATGCGCCCTGGATTTCAGAAAATTCTTCGTTGTATCATCCTCAATTCATACATCTTTCAGTTGTGTATCTTGGAATAATTTTGCGTTGCTGTGGAGATCCAAATCTCTTCTCTGTTCTCAAACACGCTCTTGCATTTCCACTTCAGATGAGTCTTCAGCGACCAGCCTGAATCTCAGCTATTGCCCACATTTCATTCTGCCTCTCATGGTCTCCGCCTTGTTATGCACATTCCCTGTGTTCTTTTCACCCCTTTTTTTTGGCCTTACCGCCATCTCAAAAAATACATCTTTTTTTGATTCAGATGAAACTTGAAAGATGACCTTAAACATTAATTATTTTTTCTCCCTGCAAGATTCCTCAACTAATATGCACGTTCAGAGATTTTAGTTTTATTATTTCCTGGCATTTCCTGTTCCTTCACAGCTTTCCAATTCACCCATTTTACTTCATGGCCTTTAACCTTGATGTCATTAATTAAATAATTTTGTTCTGTTACACCTCACCAGCAGCAATTGAGAGATGCACAAGCAGATGGGTTAAGTTTAATCAAAGTCTATTGACAATTGTCGACAATAGAATTAACTCAAAAAGTCAATACCCGAACATAAACCTTTATGGCAACTATATACCAACAGATATTCCTAACATGTATGTTGAAAAAAACCTAGACCATTATGGTCCAAGCGCAAAATGCCCCAAAATAGAACTCCCAAAATAAAACATCAAGTCAGTCCTGTCAACTCAGTTAGTCAAAAGAAAAGTCCACAGAATCTGGTCTCCAGGTATTGATTTCTTAGATTAGTTGCACACTGATCTTTTAGTTGGACATGGAGAGAGATGACTTCTATTACTGCAGACTTACGACCTTGGCAGGGGAACACGAGAGACTTTCCTGAGTTTTCTAATGTGGTAACAAACCACCTTTAATTGCTTCACAAGGGCAATTTCACACAGTGACTTAGTCACCAACACGAGGTCCGCACCCACCAAAGCCCTTTTCAGGTTTGCCAAGTGACCTTCCGTCACATGAGTCTTCTCCTCTGAAATCCTGCTTGGGTTGTCAAGCGACTTCTGCCACACAAAGTCCTCGTCTTGAAAGGGGACTGGAGAAGCACAGGTTGGACACAAACACACACTCTGGGAATTAGAGCATCACAAACTGCTGTCAGGACAACAGTGCTGGCATCACAGACAAAGCAGTTCAGTCTCCCTTCTTCTGACTAAAGCTGCTGGAGGGAGCACACTGACAGACAGTTCCTCAGAGAGGTGCTGGCTCCAAGATGGTGAAGGCACGGACAATTCACAGTAGCTCCTCTGGACGTGTGCATGTTTTACGTTAAGCTGAGAGCAGTTGATGAACAGGAGGAATGGACAATTGGAGTGTTGAAGAACACCTAGCGCCAGATACACTTCTAGTTGAGCTCTACGGGCACTGCTAATGAACTGGCCCACTGCTGCAGCAGTGGGCCTCCAGTCCTCGGTGTCGAATGGCGTCGGTGGCCGAGGAAATGGATGCAGTGTGAGATGCGGCTGGCAGAGAACAAGTTCAGAAAGCGACGGCAGACTGACCAGTTTTGGAGCATGGAGGGATGGGAGTCGTGACCCCTTCCATGCAGGGTCTCACGGAGAGCTATAGCTGAGAGAACATCATGGAGACCAAAGGAGGAATGCAATGGTGAAGTCAGCTGGGCAGACGACGGTACTACCAGTCATAGCAGGCACTTCAGAGAGCGGTGTTGGAGGGAGTCGGCAGCAACGTTGGTGCCCATGGACACAGTGGAGGGGGTGGTCTCCCATTTTGGACTATGGTGCAAAGTCACTGAACTCTGCAGAACTCTGGGGTTAATTGACTGAATGGCAGGTCTGTACTGGAAGTAGTGGTTGTTTCAGATCTTGCCAACTACGATGTTGTGGTATCAAGGCTGTTGTCAGATCCTACTGATTGTTGTATTGTGCAGTAAGAAAGGGGTTATTTGTTAATTGGGGTCCCTTGTGAATTGGTGTTGTCTGATGTACAAGCGTGCTGAAGATGGCTGTACATAGATCCATGACAGCTTCTTGGGGCAGATAAAGTGGGTAGGACTTGGTCACGTTTTGTCTGGTGCTCATGCTTGCTGTTTTGCTTGCTCGTGATGGCGGTACGCAGATTCGCAGTGGCTTCCATGATAGGCTGAGTGGCGTGCTTAGGCTGTCTTGGTTGGTCTTGTTTTGTAATGTTTGTGAGTTTGTTTTTGGTTTGGGCCTTGTTTCGTGTTTATGGGCACTGTTTGGGGTAAAGCAATTGTGCCTTTATTTGGAGAAGATAATTTACAACTTGCAAAATAATTATTCTTTTTCTGTTAAAATGTGCAATTTATATTTTTGAATGTATGGGTTTGGATATTAAGTAAATATTTTTATTAGTGAAAGGGTTGGCACACAAAGCAGCAACCATTAAATAGCCGGTATAAATGTATTTTTTTAAAAACTCTTAGGTGGGGTGGGTTGTTGGGGGTGGGTTAGTTGGGAGGTTGGGGGAGGGGGTTAGTAGGGTTTTTTAATGTTGTTAGATTATTTTGTATGTATGTTTTTTGCAAAATTTATAAATAATTTTTTTTTTAAAAGAAAGCAGTTTTGTTTTTATGCTTTGGAGTATGAAAATGACAATAAAGTGACAGACTCTGACTGACTGACTTTGACCCGTGAATGAGGCAACCCAGCCCCCTGACAGGTGAGCACCCACACACAGACCGACCATCCGACTGACCGCCGCCCGATTAACTGTTGTCTGACTAGCTGCTCAAACTCAGGGCGCTGGGCCCTTCAACTGCCTGAGCACATGCTTTCAGCTCTCCTGATTGGTGGGGAGGGGTTGACAACAGCAGGCGCGGTCTCTGCGGGCCACCAGCTTCATTGTGGGGCTCTCATTCTCATGACAGCAGTCAATTCTCCCAGCGCGTGGATCTCACGCTCCAAGCAGCTGTTCACTTTCCCCGCATGCTGTTTCAGCGCTTCCCACAGCGCGCACTCCTCTCTCTTCCGCTACATCTTCAGTTCTGTCCCTAGTCCAAAAGTAAAACCGCCCAGGGTCCATAACAGTTTGCATATGCAATATTATCTGTATGTACTTAGCTGGACCTCTCTTTAACTTGATTAAAATCTCCCAGTTAATGAGAGATTTTATTTGGTGACAATTTGTCTCGATCACAAAATAAAATCTAAAAACAATTGCAGATGTTAGAAATATAAAAACTGAAAATGTTGGAAACAAGTCAGAAGGTCAGGCAACATGTGTGAAGGGAAATACAAGGATAACACTTCAGAGAAAATATTGGCTCTACTTAAAAGCATCAAGATTTAGATTAGTCCTTTAAAATTTTCTTCAACAACTGTACCTCACTCCACAGAAAATACACCAATATAAACTTGAATTATCAGACTTCCTGACTGCTTCCATTACTTGTCTTTACCAAATCATAGCAGCTTCTCCAATCAATCAACGTTTGTCCAAGAGCTGACAACACTGTCCCTGATCAATGCTTCGTGGACTTCCCCACCACTGACGTTAAACCAACTGATCTGCCATTAAACGAGTTTACTCCTTTTTCTTTTCCGAACAACAGGGTCAGTTTTGTGCTCTTCTCATCCTTAGGCACTGTCCCTGATTATTAAATGTGCACTTAAGAAGCACACAGAAGCAGCAGTTAATTCTATCTGCCATTCCAGAGGATCATAATTGATCCTACGCATCTACTCACAATTTCTTGTTCTGTCTTCACAATGCTCAATTGCATTAACATTTAAAAAAATTTATATTTTAATAAAGAACTTGTACAAACAAAAAGGGTACAATTCAATTAGTATGGGCAGTTACATAAACTAAATAAGATATTCTGTATATCACTAACTAGTGAATTGTAAATCATATCCATAATTCATATTATAAATAGAATCCACCAATTTTTAAGAAAAAAACTCTTAATATTATTAAAAAAAAGGAAAAAAAGAAAATTTTAGAGGATAAAATTCAAACCCCTTATCTAACTGTGTTGCCAGATGCTATATATGACTAGTATTAAAAGATTAAGGTTAAAAAAATATATATGATAAGGAACATGGAAAAGGTACAAGTCAGACAATTTAATTACATTGGAGTAAAATTATAAAGTAAGGTAGTCATAAATGACCCCATAACTTCTGGAATCCTATATGTGAACTATTAATTGAATACCAAATCTTTTCCATATTCAAACAGGACATGATGTAATGCAGCCACTGATCATGAGTAGGCAGGGCATCATCCTACCATTTAAGTAAAATTGCACGTCTCTCCAAAAGCGAGGCAAAAGGAATAGCGCAACTCTGAATCCGAGACAAAGAAGAATCATTCCCTCCTGTTGTACTGAAGAGGGGCCACCAAAGGACCTGATGTTAAATGTATATTGAAAAATTTTGACAAAATTGATGTTAAAATGACTTTCTCCTCATCGTGAGGTGAAGGTAAGACAAGATTACCACTCTTCCAAATTTTACCTAGACAACCCCAACCCCACTCCCAGAACCCTTTTTACAGTTTCTTTGCCCTCCCCCACCAGGTTCTTTCTGCCTTTCACCCATGGACCCAACACACTGGGGCCCTGCTCCCCTCATCCCCCAATCTAGTTCTATTCATTATTTATTATCAGTTTCCGCAATCTGCAGCCATTTGTTGTTTCCACTCATTACCTCCCAGACTCCATCACTTTCTCCACCCTTCACTGTCGAGGTCCATCTACCCATCAATCTCTCCTGAATCTCCTTTTGCTTGCCAGCCCCCACCTCACTTCTCTACATCATCTCTATACTACCTGCCTCCATCACATGCAAGGGTCTCAGCCCAAAACTGACTTGGAGCATCTTGCTCCATAGATTGCTGCCTGACCTGCTGAGTTCCCACTTTTTTTGTTCCCTCCGGCTTAGACACATCAGCAACTCTTCTATCTGCCTGTTAAAATTGTAATCTGGCCGCCTCAACATGGATGTCACATCAAGCAAAGGCAGGTAGACTTCAGACAAGAGGTGCTTCTTCATAGCTTGTCATGTACTTGAAATTACGACCACAGGTTCAGATATTACAACAGACAAAGAAAACCTGAGGCTTTATTTTAATTTTACATTCACAATACAGAGAGTTAAAAGGTCCTACTGGCCATTGAAACCTGTACCACCCCATTACACCCAATTAATTTATCAACCCCGTATGTTTTGGAGGGAAGGAGGAAACTGGGGCACCCAGAGAAATCTCACACAGGTCACGGGGAGAACATGCAAATCCCTTAGAGACAGTGCTGGATTTGATCCCGGGTTGCTGGTACTGTAACAGTGTTGTCTAACAGTGCTGCCCATATAATCAAATCCTGGAGAGAAATCCTTCTTTTTAATTGCTTCCACCCCTTAGATAATTGTTTAATGTTCTCCTTCGCTCTCAGCCATAAATCTGACTCTTTCCTTCCACAATCAGTTCAGTTTCCCTGTGAGTCAGGTCAGTCCATCGGTAAGTTAGGTAAGGAATAGCCCAGTGGTCTTCTCTACCACTTTCATTGTCCTGTAAGTTAAAACACTGCACTAGTTGCTGTGCTGTTATCAAGAGGGCAATACCAGAGACCTATCATAAGTACAATTCACAAGCATGCTGGATACCCCACAGGTATCCAGTTATGCCTGTACTCACACCAGAAAGTACACCCCCTCCCCACACAAGCTCCAACATGACCACAGCTTCTTAGTGATATAAGCCTAGCCATCAATTTTTCTTGGTCTCAGGATTCAGCGGTGAATAGGCTGTCAAATGCAGTGGTCTTAAAAAGAATGTTCACTGGCAAAGATATCGTATTGGTGGGGATGGGGTGGGGTGGTGGGAAAGCAGAGACAGACACAGACAGAAAGACAGATAGATTTTAGTAGATTTTACTTCACACAAAAATGACTAAAAATGTAAATCTTCGTCTCATTACGCGAGTTTAGACAGTGTACTGGAAGTGCGCTTTATGTGTCATCGCGCGCCATCGATCATTAGCTTGTTGTGCATGAAATCCCTGCAGTCCACATTGAAGGTAAAATGTCAGAACGAGAATGGCACCCTCATTCCTGTACCGAGCTTTTAACACAGCCTGTGCTCTAGGAAAATCAGAATAATTTCCTGGAATACAGCAGCTGTGTAAAAAAATGAGAGAGAGAGAGAGGGGGAGAGAGGGGGAGAGAGGGGGAGAGAGGGGGAGAGAGGGGGAGAGAGGGGGAGAGAGAGGGGGAGAGAGAGAGGGGGGAGAGGGAGAGAGAGAGAGAGAGGGGGAGAGAGAGAGAGAGAGAGAGAGAGAGAGAGATTTAATTACATATTTGTCTTTACAATGTTCTCTGCAATGAATTTATGTGCACACCACCATATCCTCAAATTAAATTGTGTGATTTTCTAATCTTTGTTTTAGGTGCTAATTAAAAATATAAATATTTGTTTTCCAGGATTCTTGGAGAACCTTATTATCCACTGGGGTATTTTAAGAGCCCATCTGCTAAATGGTGACTGAACTCTCGTTAATCAACTTTGAAATGAGCATATAAATGAATGCTGACAGACAGTCTCCTTGGTTCACTTCTTTTTATGTACCTGCAACCTGGTGATGTATCAAATTCTGGATGTCTTCATTTCTAATTCCTCAGTAAAACACTACTCCCAAAACAATGCAGCAGACTTGGCTGGAAGGCTTGGGAATTATCTGTACCAAGTTGACAAAGCCTGCCCTCAACACTGAAACGTCATTCTGCTGAAGCTGAGCAGCAGCCTTTCAAAGACTAATATGATAGTACAGAACATTTTTGATGTGGATGCATCCCGACAATCCAGATGATAACCAATGGATTTCATGAGGTATGGTCCACATGTTGCCAATACAGATGCTCCTCGACTTATGATGATCCGACTTAATAAATTTTTCAAAGTTACAATGGTCGTTATTGCTATATGTTACAATTTTTTCCAGTGTGAAATAAAAGATATTTAACATTTAATTATGAAATAGGCTTTGTTTCAGATCAGGGGTTCTCAATCTTTTTCTTTCCACTCACTTAACACTTTAAGTAATCCCTAGGCCATCGGTGCTCTGTGATTAGTGAGGGATTGCTTAAGGTGGTGTGTGAGTGGAAAGGGAAGATTAAGAATCACTACTCTAGACCCAATTGTTACTGAAATACTTTGCTTGAGAAAAATTGTCACTGGCCCATTTCCTTTGGAGTTCTGAAACCGTGCACATAACAAGTCAATTAGGGATGATTAAAACAATGGTTTTCAAACTTTTTCTTTCCACCTACATAAGCAATCTTTTTGTAATCACAGAGCACCTATGGCATAGGCAATACTTAAGGTGATATGTGAGTGGTATTATGGGCCTAGAGGACCCCAAAACCCAGCAGCAATAGAAATTCACCAAGATAAATGGTTACTTAAACAAAAGTGACTTTTAATTTTCTTTAACCATAAAAACAGGATCAAACTTCAACTTATAACTATTAACTTAACCGCCTTCTAATTCTAAGTGCACGTCTATGTAATGTGTGTATAAGTTCAGAAAATTTATTTGATCCACTATCCAATCTCACTTCTCCACTCCTCCAAGTTCACTGGTTGTAGGCAATTCTTATACTGTGCTCAGAATTTAACATTTATGAATCTTCACCAGGCTTTGGTGCTTGAAAGGTAAATAGTTACTGCTGAGGAAGGTTCTTGTTGATTTGCAGAGAGAGAGATTTGTTGCTCATTGGACACACACAAACTGATCCCTTTCGATCAGCCACTTCAGTGTCTTGCCGAAGAAACATGCCCAATCAGGGTTTTACAGATGATAACCTCTTTCTTTCAGGTCACCACAGAGTTCCTTTTCTGTTTTCCTTATATCAGCCAAAAGATTATACAGCCAGCCATCTTCTCTTGTAAGGACCACAAGGGCTTTGAACAGGCTGAACTAAGAACTCACAACCTGTCTTCAAAATGTTTTTTTCCACAAGCTTCCCAGCTTGTCCTGTTCCAGTCCCAGTTGCTGCTGCTGAACTGTAGAACTGAATTTTCTTCTCTCTCTCTCTCTCTCTCTCTCTCTCTCTCTCTCTCTCTCTCTCTCTCTCACACACACACACACAACCACATGACCCTCTTAGAACAGTCAACTGTATTCAGACAATCTGCAGCACCAGACCCAATCTTCCGAGTCCATTCATCTTTTACTTTCTGAAGCAATAATGCATTGCTCCACAGCATGTCCAATTAACACCTACATGAAATCCTTCAGCAAAGCAGTTTCCATTGTCTTTACAAAGGCATTGGGAGCCTGGACTGCCTGGCTTGAGCAGAGCTCTGGCATTTTAATTGAGATCTGTGTTGTGAAGTGTTTGTTTGTGATCTACACTAAAAAAAAAACACATTATATCCCCTTTAAAACATATCTAGATGCAATATAAAATATAACATAATCCATCAGATTGGAAAGAAAAAAGGTTGAGAACCACTGGTTTAGACAAATTTTTCCAGCTTTAGACTATGGTAAGTGTTCTGAGCATGTTTAAGGTAGACTAGGCTATGATGTTCAGTTGGTGTGGTACTGTATTTTTTTCGACTTACAATTTTTTCAACTTATGATGGGTTTATCAATAAGTAACCCCACCATAGGTCGAGGAGCACCTGCACATAACTTGAGCATAGAAGAGTACAGCAACAGGCCCTTTGACCCACAATGTCAGTACTGATCATTCTGCCATTTTAAAGTGCCTGCATATAGCTATATCCTGAATTCTCCACCCTTCACTCCCACCCCATTCATGGGCCTATCAAAACACCTTTTAATGATGTTCTTGTACAAGCTTCCACCAACTCTCTTGGTAGCACCTTCCAAGCACCTATGACTCTGCAAAAAAAAAAAAACTTGTCCTATCAATCACCTTTAAATTTCCCCCAACCCTCACCTTAAAACTTAAGCGATCAAACATGAGAATAAATTTAACCCATCAAGTCTGCCCTGCCATTTAAACACATGCCATTTTCCCACTCAGTCCCACTGTCCACTGTCTCCACAACTACCTGTGGCAACAAATTCCACAGATTTTCCACCCTCCGGCTGAAGAAATTCCTCTGCATCTTTGTCTAAACCATTAGTTTTCAAATTGCCCCCTAAACTCACATGTCACCTTAAGCAATTCCTATGCCATCAGTGCTCTGTGATTGGTAAAGGATTGCTTAATGCGATATGTGAGTGGAAAGAGAAAAGGTTTGAAAGCCACTGTTTTAATCGTACCTCGTTGACTCATTATGTGCAGGGTTTCATAACTCCAAAGGAAACGGGCCAATGATCTTTTTTTTCAAGCAAAATATTTCAATAACAATTGGGTCTAAAGCAGTGGTTCTCAACTTGTAAGTTTACCTTCAGGCTGTCCTGCATGAGGACTCCCAGGTCCCTTCGTATCTGGGTATTTTCAATTTTCTCTCCATTTAAAAAAAAAATAAAACTACCTATTTATATTTTCTACCAAAGTGCATGACTGTACACTTCATGACATCTAAGTTTCATTTCCACTTCTCTGCCCATTCTCCTTATCTAAATCCTTCTGCAGCCCCCCTGTTTCCTCCACACCACCTGCTCCCCCACCCACCTTTGTATCATCTGTAAACCTGGCCACACAGCCATTCACTCCATAATCCAAATCATTCGTATACAACATAAAAATAAATGGCCCCAACACTAACCCCTGTAGAACACCACTAGCACCTGGCAGCCAATCAGAATATGATGCCTGTATTCCAACTGTCTGCTTCCTGCTAATCAGACTATGCTCTACCCATGCTAATATGTTGCCTGTTATCTTTCTTTTCTTTTTTTTCTTTGGCTTGGCTTCGCGGACGAAGATTTATGGAGGGGGTAAAAAGTCCACGTCAGCTGCAGGCTCGTTTGTGGCTGACCAGTCCGATGCGGGACAGGCAGACACGATTGCAGCGGTTGCAAGGGAAAATTGGTTGGTTGGGGTTGGGTGTTGGGTTTTTCCTCCTTTGCCTTTTGTTAGTGAGGTGGGCTCTGCGGTCTTCTTCAAAGGAGGCTGCTGCCCGCCAAACTGTGAGGCGCCAAGATGCACGGTTTGAGGCGTTATCAGCCCACTGGCGGTGGTCAATGTGGCAGGCACCAAGAGATTTCTTTAGGCAGTCCTTGTACCTTTTCTTTGGTGCACCTCTGTCACGGTGGCCAGTGGAGAGCTCGCCATATAATACGATCTTGGGAAGGCGATGGTCCTCCATTCTGGAGACGTGACCCATCCAGCGCAGCTGGATCTTCAGCAGCGTGGACTCGATGCTGTCGACCTCTGCCATCTCGAGTACCTCGACGTTAGGGGTGTGAGCGCTCCAATGGATGTTGAGGATGGAGCGGAGACAACGCTGGTGGAAGCGTTCTAGGAGCCGTAGGTGGTGCCGGTAGAAGACCCATGATTCGGAGCCGAACAGGAGTGTGGGTATGACAACGGCTCTGTATACGCTTATCTTTGTGAGGTTTTTCAGTTGGTTGTTTTTCCAGACTCTTTTGTGTAGTCTTCCAAAGGCGCTATTTGCCTTGGCGAGTCTGTTGTCTATCTCATTGTCGATCCTTGCATCTGATGAAATGGTGCAGCCGAGATAGGTAAACTGGTTGACCGTTTTGAGTTTTGTGTGCCCGATGGAGATGTGGGGGGGCTGGTAGTCATGGTGGGGAGCTGGCTGATGGAGGACCTCAGTTTTCTTCAGGCTGACTTCCAGGCCAAACATTTTGGCAGTTTCCGCAAAGCAGGACGTCAAGCGCTGAAGAGCTGGCTCTGAATGGGCAACTAAAGCGGCATCATCTGCAAAGAGTAGTTCACGGACAAGTTTCTCTTGTGTCTTGGTGTGAGCTTGCAGGCGCCTCAGATTGAAGAGACTGCCATCCGTGCGGTACCGGATGTAAACAGCGTCTTCATTGTTGGGGTCTTTCATGGCTTGGTTCAGCATCATGCTGAAGAAGATTGAAAAGAGGGTTGGTGCGAGAACACAGCCTTGCTTCACGCCATTGTTAATGGAGAAGGGTTCAGAGAGCTCATTGCTGTATCTGACCCGACCTTGTTGGTTTTCGTGCAGTTGGATAATCATGTTGAGGAACTTTGGGGGACATCCGATGCGCTCTAGTATTTGCCAAAGCCCTTTCCTGCTCACGGTGTCGAAGGCTTTGGTGAGGTCAACAAAGGTGATGTAGAGTCCTTTGTTTTGTTCTCTGCACTTTTCTTGGAGCTGTCTGAGGGCAAAGACCATGTCAGTGGTTCCTCTGTTTGCGCGAAAGCCGCACTGTGATTCTGGGAGAATATTCTCGGCAACACTAGGTATTATTCTATTTAGTAGAATCCTAGCGAAGATTTTGCCTGCAATGGAGAGCAACGTGATTCCCCTGTAGTTTGAGCAGTCTGATTTCTCGCCTTTGTTTTTGTACAGGGTGATGATGGTGGCATCACGAAGATCCTGAGGCAGTTTACCTTGGTCCCAACAAAGCTTGAAAAACTCATGCAGTTTGGCATGCAGAGTTTTGCCGCCAGCCTTCCAGACTTCTGGGGGGATTCCATCCATACCTGCTGCTTTGCCACTTTTCAGTTGTTCGATTGCCTTATATGTCTCATCCAGGGTGGGAACCTCATCCAGCTCTAGCCTTAGGGGCTGTTGAGGGAGCTGGAGCCTGTTATACCATGGTCTATAATCCTGTCAAGTAGCCTCATGCATGGGGACACTAATTTAACAGTGCACATCTTACCAACAGTTTCTCCAGCCCCCTTCCACATTTCTAGGCCTGAAGTGAAGCAGGGTGGTCCCAAGCTGGCAAAGAGAGATAACAAGGAGCACATGGCACTTTTATAGTGCTGGAGGGTCTAGCCCATATCATTTACTGGGGGCCAATGGCTCAGTGCCAGGAGGGTTAATACAATAACAACACCCAATGGCCCAAAGCCAAGTCCAGGCAGGCTGGAGAGTCCAACAGCAAGCTGTGCACTAATGGGTGGGGCAGAACCAAACCTTGATGGGCAGGTGGTGCATCCTGTGACTAGGTTGGGGTCACATGACAACCACAACTCTTCCCAATGTAATTATAAACAACAGAAGTCACCAACCTCCAGTCAAAATAACATTCCTCCACGAGTACGGCCAAACCAATTTTGAATCCAATTTACCAAGTCACCATGAGCATTAAACTTCTAGATCAGTAGACCATGAAGGACCTTGCTTGAAGCTGTTCTAAAGTACATGTGGACAACAGGCTCTACCCCACTCTCATCAATCTTTGTCAGCTCCTCAAAAAATGCAGTCATTTGTAAGACATTATCTCCCCTGCACAAATAAATCCCTAATAATTCTGTTTTTCCAGATGCAAGGTGATCTTATCCCAAATATTTGTTTCCCTTACTTTCCCTTCCATTTGGCAGTATGCTCAGTGCAAAGGTTAGTGAAATTCTATTGCAGCTGACCTGGGTTTGAATCCACTGCTGTCTGTAAGGAGTTTGCATGTTTTCCCCATGATCTGCGCGAGTGTCCTCCTACCCTCCAAAGACGTATGGGGTTGCTAGGTTAATTGGCCACATGGGTGTAATTGACTGGCATGAAGGGCCTGTTATGGTCCTGTATGTAAACAAAATAAAAAAATAATTGACTCATTTGTCTTTACTGCCCTTCTTAAAAAGAGAAGCAACAATGACCATTCTCCAGTCCCCAGATAAAGATCTTTGTCAAGGCTCCATTAATCTCCACTCTTGCCTCTGTAAATATGTTGGCTAGATCCCACTAGGCCATTGGAACTTATCCATCTTAATGTTCTTCAAAGAACTTAACAACTCTTTCTTGATTTCACCATGCCCAAGAATAGCTGCATACCTGTCCATGTCTATCTAAGGAGACAAGCTTTCCATAGACATATTTTACCAACCCTCTAACTCCCAAAACTACCTCGACTACACTTCTTCACACCCTGTTGCCTGCAAGGATTGTATTCTTTTCTTCCAATTTCTCCGTCTCTGCCATATCTTTTCCTTAGGTGAGGTCTTCTAGTCCAGATCATCTGAAATGTCATCCTTGCACAAAAGTCTTCTTTTCCAAAACCATCAACTCAACCCTTACCTGCATCTCTTCTATTTCCTACTCATCTGCTCCCAAATGTGATAAACATAAGATTCCCCTTGTTCTCATCTACCTCCCTACCTTCTGCATTCAACATATTATCCACCTACAACATGATCCCACCACCAGACACATCTTCCCCTCTTTCCCCCATTTCTGACTTCCATTAGGATCACTCCCCCTGTGACTCCCTCCTCTGCTCATCCCTTCCCACTAATCAACCCCCCACCCCCCTCCATGCTCCTCGGCACCTTCCACTGAGGCTATAGGAAGTGCCACACTTGCTCCCAAATCTCCCCCCATCAGCACCATTCGTGACCAAACAGTCCTTTCAAGTGAAGCAACACTTCACTTGTGTATCCTTGAGAGTTATCTACTATATCCAGTTCTCCTTCTCTATATCAGAGAGAATGGACGCAGGCTGGGAGATCGCTTCTCTGTCCGCATCAGTGACAGCAACCTCGAAGTGACCAACCACTTCACTTCAGCGACCCACGTTCATGCTCAGGTGTCTGACCATTGCTTCGAATACTATCCCACCAAGACCAACCATAAATTGGAAGAACAACACGATTTTCCATCTGGGCCCTCTCCAACCAGATTGTATTAACATCAACTTCTCCAGTTTCTGCCAGCCCACTCTCCATTCTTCCTCTCTTCCCTTTCCCTTTGTCTTCTTTCCTCTGGCTTTCCATCCCCTTCTCTCTCTATTCACAGAGCCTTCCCACTTTCTCCTGCTTTCTATTGTGACCTACAGCTCTTATTCACCTATTACCTTCTGCTTGGGGGACCAACCGTGCTCCTCCCCCTCCCGACATTTTGTTCGGGCACCTGCCAACATTTCTTTATACCTTCATGAAGGTCTCAAGCCTGAAACATTAATTGTGTATCTTAATCTTTGCTATATAAAGGACGTTGTTTGACCTGCTTCTCTAGTGTTGTGTTTTTACTTCAACCACAGTATCTTCAGACTTTTGTGTTTTACTTCTTTATACCTGTTCCTGATCTCACTATCTTTCATCTCCTTCTCATTGGTACATATGGTTGTGTCAACATTACTCCTTCCCTGTATAATGGAGAATGTGCAATATTCCTGATCCTTCTGGGCTGCTAAATGGCATCTGTCCCTTGCATCAGACAAATGAGGATATGCATTGTGTCCGTGCATTGCTGTGGAAAAGTCTTTCTTCTTGTTTGGATGATCTCTTAAAAACTGCTGCTCATTTTTAAAACATTTAGACATACAGCATAACAGGCCATTTCACCCACAAGCCCATGCCACCCAATTTATACTGTTATGAGCCCAGAGGACCCATAAACCCAGCAGCAATAGATATTTACCAAGACAAATGGCTACTTAACCAAAAGTTGCTTTTAATTATCTTTAAACATGAAAATAGAATTACACTTTAACTTAACATGATTGACTAAACTAACCTAACTTAACCCCCTCTAATTCTAAGTGCACATGTATGTAATGTGTGTGTAAGTTCAGAAAGTTACTTGGTTCACAGTCCAATCTCATTTCTCATTCCTCCAAGTTCACTGGTTGCAGACAATTCTTATAGCATGCACAGAATTTAACATTTATAAAGTTTGCCGGGCTTTGGTGCTTGAAAGGTAAAGGGTTACCACTCAAGAAGGTTCTTGTCAGTTTTCAGAGAGAGATTTGTTGTTCATTGGACACCCACAACTGATTTCTTTTTAATCAGCCACTTGCTGACAAAACTTTCCCCCTCAGGATTCTCCAGATGATAACCTCCTTTTTTCAGGTCACCACAAAGCGCCTCTCTTATTTCAAGTGAAACATTAAACAGCCAGTCATCTCCTCTTGCATGAACCACAAGAGCTTTGACCAGGCTGAACTAGAACTCACAACCCATCTTCCAAATGGGGTTTTCCACAAGCTTGCCAGCTTGTCCTGTTCCAGCTGCTGTTGCTGACTGTAACACTGTAGAAGTGATCTCTGTCTCTCTCTCTGAGAGAAAGCCTGTTTTACTCTCTCTGCTTGCAAAACCACATGACCCTCTTAGAACAGCAAGTTCAGACTGTCTGCGGCTCTGACAAGTTCTTTCATCTGTTGCCTTTTTATAAACAACAGTTCATTAGTTAAGTTACTTGGGCACTCTCCAAAGCTCTTTGCAAAGGCTGTGGGGCTGATATGTCCAGCATTAGCAGAGCTCCAGTATTTCAAATAAGATCTGTTTTGAAGTGCTTGTATGTTACCTACAGTAACAAACCTTTCCCAATTTATCTCCCAAAAACATATCTATATTCTGTCAAAATACCCAATTAACCTACACTCCAGGTACATTTTGAATGATGGGAGGAAACTGGAACCCCCAGCAAAAACCCATGCAGACATGTGGAGAATGTACAAACTCCTTAAAGACAGTGCAGGATTCAACCCACGTTCTCGATTGATGTAACTATTACATTAAGCTTGCTGCTCATTGAACATTGCTAATTCATTAAAATACATTTAATTTTCTTTCACAAGCAAAATGAAACACGTGAAAATGAAAGGGCACTGCACATTTAAAATTAAACACTTTAGATTCCTCGCAATGTAACAAAGATCAACTTCACTAGTCTGAAATTTTGGGAAGTGAAAAAAGTTTGACTCAACTCATGGATTTTTTTCTTACCTCTCTCATTAAATCCAAACCTGACTGCATCAAATGAATTCCTTATTATTCAGTCATAATGGTGGCTGAATATATCATCAAGCCATCATACATTTAATGCCACAGGGACAATGATGACCGTAGCATACATATCACAAGATAAAGAAAAAAATTAATTCCACTTGCTCAGGGGTTTGCTGCATTCAATTTCAGCTTCAGTTAATCATGTAGTCAATTTAGAAGGATCTTGCCATCATTGAAACAAAATGTTAGACTGAATAAATTGATTAATCATTTGCTCTCAATCCATAGGGAAAAATGTTTATTACTACCGTAATGCACCTAATTTCCTGAAGCAGTAGTTGGTATCCCATGAATATCAATGGTGTCACAATGTATTGCAGTTCAAGAACAGCTTCTTTACAACAGTTATCAGGGTCTTTGTTACGCTAATTATCCTGTGCTCTCTGATTACTAAGAGATAACTTAAGGTTGTGTGACTTTGCCTATTGTGGCAACAGATACCATCTTTCTGGCTCACACAAAGCCCTGGAACACCTGGACAGTACAGATGTATTCATCAGGATGCTCCTTATCAATTACATTTCATCATTCCCTCAAAACTGATCTGCAAACTCCAAGACCTGGGATGTAACCCCCCCCCCCCCCCACTGAATAAATTTCCTCACCTCCAGATCACAATCACAATAAGAACTTCTCCTCCACAATCTCCATCAGTACTGGAACACCACAGGGCTGTATTCTGAGCCCCATGCTCTACTCACTTTACATTTTCGACCAGAAACGGTGCCCAGACTATTTTGCACCCTAGGCCAGGCTGAGCATTTGGTGGTGGGGAGGGGGGGTGGGTGACCGGGCTCAGCAGTGGGCACAATACCTGATATGATGTTTGACGGGCACCATACCACTTCCTCCTTCTGCTGTACCTGACTAATGCGCATGCTTATACCACGTTAGTCAGAACCACATCATTCATGATGCAGAGGTTCCAGAATTGTTGGAATCTCTCTTCAACAGCACCCCTCTGAGGTCTGTGCCCTAGGCAACTGCCTAGTTGGTCTAATGGTCTGTGTAGCTCAGTACATCAGTGATACCATCTACAAATTTCCCAACAATATCACGGTAGTGGGTTACATAAAGAAAGGTGATGAGTCAGCTCACAGGGGGGAGCTTGAAAACTTGGCTGAATGGTGTACTAACAACAACCTTGTACTCAATGTCACCAAATGTCAGCTTGATTGTTGACTTCAGGAAGAGGAGGTCAGTGGTATCAAATCCACTGAGCAAATTTAAATTCCTGGGGGTCACTATCTCGGAGGATCTTTCCTGGATCCCACACACTAATGGCATCGTGAAGAAAGCACATCAACTCCTTTACTTCCTCAGGAGTTTGTGGAAGTTTGGTACGACATCAGCAACCCTGGCAAATTTCTACAGTTGCGTGGTGGAAAGTGTGCTGACTGGCTACATCATGATCTGGTATGGTGATACCAATACCCTTGAGCGAAAAGGCCTCCAAAAGGTAGTGGAGACAGCCCAGGACATCACAGGCAAAACCCTCCCCAACATCAAAAGTGTTTACAAGGAACACTGCTGTCGGAGAGCAGCATTGATGATCAAGGATCTACGCCACTGAGCACACATTCAGTTCTCACTGCTGCCATCAGGAAAGAGCTACAGGGCCACAAGACTTTCACCACCAGGTTCAGGAACAGCTGCTCCCCCTCCACCATCAGACTCCTCAACGACAAAGTCAATTAGGGACTCTTACTTGTGCACTTTATTGAATTTCATTTTATTCTCTCTGTATTGCACAGTCGGTTTGTTTACATTCGTTATCTGTTCACAGTTCTTTATTTGTTTACATGTTCACGCTATGTTCAGTTTCTTTTTTGCACTAATAATAAGTGGTGATTCGGCCTTGCCTGCAAAAAAAAGAATCTCAAGGTTGTATGTGATGTTCTGTGTGTGTACTCTGACAATAAATCTAAGATCTGAATGGAAAGAAAGGAGGGAGAGAAGCATTGAACTAGGAGAACTGGGAATATTTATTATAATTTTTGTGAATTTATTGACTTTTTAAAATTAAATAAAATATTGTTGTTGTTGCTTTATTTTACAAAGAATCTTTCAGCTGCAACAAAATGGAAATTTGTTGCCTTTATTTTAAGTTACTTACATTCCATCCATTTGGTCTCTCTTGCTTTAGCCACCAGCTTATGATTCATTGCTTCATGTCTAACAAAAAAAAACAGTTTATTTTTACTTCTTCCTGTGCTCAAATCAACACTGGTCTTACATTATTCTGAAGCAGGTAGTTTCCAAGCTTTTTCAAAAGTGTTCTCCATGGCTAAGAGTCTAAATGGTAATTGGCATAAAACATTGGCTATTCCAGTGGAGGGTCTGGTGGTCTTTGAGGCAGTACAGTTAACGTAGCAGCAGTGCCAGCAACCAGAACTGAGATTCAAATCCCACGTGGTCTCTAAGGAGTTTGTACATTCTCCCCATGTCTGCTTGGGTTTTCCCAGAGGGTTCCGGTTTCCTCCCACTGTCCGAAATGTACCGGAGGTTGTAGGTTGTAGGTCAATTGTAGGGCAGTATGTCTAAGTGAGGTACCCTTCCCTCTCCCATCTCGCTCCAGCTGCCTCTCCCCCTCACATGCAAGCTACCACCCCCTTCACGCTGTTCTTTGAGTTTGCATTTGGCCTCACCCTGGCAGTGGAAAAGGTTAAAGACACACAGGTCACTGTGGGAGTGGGGAGTGGCTTGAGCTGAAAGCTCTCAAGATGACTATTGTACATAGACCATGACGGTTCAGCTTTAATTGACAAATGCAGAGGAACCACATTGGGAGTATTGAATCCAGCCAGTGGATTTGGATGAGATGTGTGTGAAACATTGCCTCAACAATTGAAATATGTACAGCTTATTTCAATTTATTTTTGTTCAGTTTCCCTGTGCCTATCTTCCATAAACCTGGTCTTTCCTGAACTACCAAATTCTAGCACTGAGCTACATTGGTGCCTGGTCTAGCAAAACTTCCAATTAAAATTCTCATTGTCCTACTTATGACTTTTCATTGTCCTTCTTCAACTCTTCAACTGCCTGAGAACATTATGTTTCTTCACCATTATTCCCTCAGAACATAGATATTTCAAGGGCAAGCTCAAGCATATTATCATCTGATTGTACATATACAATCTAAAGAAACAGCATCTCTCCAGACCATGGTGCATGCACAAAAACACACAATACACAGTACATAAAAATCACATCAATAATCAGATATGTAAATATTTGGGATGATTGTCACAGTTACAGAATACTGTTCATCAGTCCCACAGCCTGTAGGAAGAAGCTAATCCCCAGCCTGGCAGTCCTGATTTTGATGCTCCTGTACCTTCTTGATATGGTGGGTGGCAGATTCTGTGCGCTGGATGGAAAGGGTCTTCTATAATTTCTTGAGCCTGATTTAGACAGCACTCCCAGTAAATGTCCATAGAGGAAAGGGAGACCCAGTGATCCTTTCAGCTGTTTCAATGATCCTCTGTACAGACGTCTGGTCTGATGCTTTGTAGCCGCCATACCAGGCAATGCTGCAGCCAGGCCGGACACTCTCTACTGGGGAGACTGAATATATCATTGAGGGAAGGAAAAATTATGCTGGAAGTGAGTGCAGGGATCAAAGAGTAGCTGAGGAAATTATGAGACGGAGTGAAGAATGATGGCAGAGGTTTGGAAGAAAATCTGGGAAGGTAGATGAAGGGGGGAGTTCAGAATATTGAGCAGAGATCCTCGAGGTCAGAAAGACATCTTCAGAATGCAAAAGAGTGGAGGTGAATACTGACAATGAGAAGAGAAGGAAAAGGCATCTTGAAGAAGATCGATACTAATCCATAATTACGCCTCAGCCCTTTGGAAAAGACCCGATTTGACATTCAAGGTCTCTGCTCTCATGAAATTTTTATGTCCAGCAAGATTCACACAAATAATGTCAACCAATCATTGGGATCACTGTGTGTGTTCATTTACCTCTGTCCATGAGATATTCAATTGAATATAACAGTTATGAGCCACATACTGTACGTTCAAGCTTAAATCATGTTTAAAGAGCCATTAAGGAAATTCTGGGGTCACATCTTTGTCAGTGTGTGCCCTTAGTCTAATCCTTTCTATACTTAATCCCGTTTTATTTGATGTTGCTTAGGACACCTTAATCTGTTCTCCATTTCTAAAGCACTTGTACAATTATTTTGAAAGGTATACTGATTCAATGTCAAAACAAGGCAAGGATTTATTAAAGCTACTGTATGTCCAGGCATCAATACAAATGAGAGCGCTGGCCACATTATTTCTATCATCAAAGAGAAACATTAATGGCGACTACATCAGTTGTCGCATTTCACTTTCAGCACCATTGCTTCTATTAATTGATCACTAAAGCAGGACAAGAAAGTTTTACTCTTTAATCTAAAATTACAGATGTTCATCTTCAGTTACAAAGAATTCATAAGAGCGTTGACATCCAGCTAATACTCTGCACTGCTCACAGGGTAGCAGATGTTCCATTCGATTGACCTTGACTCAATCATTTGGTAAAGTGAATATGGAAAATGCAATTACCCTCCTGAAACATCACAATGACACAACTTAATTACCATTACAGAATAGAAAGAGTTAGGTGGGTGGGTGTAAAAATCGCACGGCAATATTTCGGAGCGGAGCAACGTAGTTTTATTCTGGGTCTTGGTCTCTATCCTCTGCTCAACACTGATCGGCATAAATGGTCTGGTTGTAGCAATGCGCTACACTGAGGGCAAAAGTAATGACAAGATTGCCTTATTTGGACCGGCAGCCCTGACTTAATACATACTTCTGGTTCTGCCGTTTCCAGCAAAAATGACATCACCGGCAGACACAAAGGGTTCTTCCTGCACGCGGGGTTTCTCTCCTCAAGAAAGCCCTGTGCCATCTTGGGAGTCGGCCTCTTTGCCGACATGCGACCGCCATTTTGGAAACCAGTTCACGTGTATGGTGAGTGGGCCGCCACGTGGTCATTACTTGTGGCTGGTTGTGGGACTCTTTCTCCGCACTAATTATTTCTGACATCATAACAGCAAAACAATTCCAAAATATTTAATTCTCTGCCCGAAGGTCATGAAAGTTACCAACTAAAAATGCATTCTTTATTCCAATAATCTATGATGCATACATTTCATTCCAAAATTGTTTAAAATCCAGCGATAATAACCAAAAGAGGAAGATGATGGTAACGAATTCATGACTCAGATGTGGCACATAAAGGTTTTCTGACAGAGATTGGGAATTTAATAGTTTTTAATTTAACATGTCTTAAATATGTCAGTAAAATCAGAACAAATTTTAGTATTTCATTTACATCATAATCTTTTTCGATAAAATTATAGAAAAATATGGCACAGACAAGGAACAGTACACAAAACAGACCACTGAGCTGCACAGGACAAGGAAAAGCCCTTTGAATCACCTTGTACCCATCAACCATGCGTGGCGAACTGGCATTCACTAGAAGTCTGCTGTACTGACGGCTGGTCCCACCTCCCAGCTCCACCCCCTTTGGCCTGTTATGTAACCCTGGTTTTCTGCCTAAACCCAGATCCCCTCTAAAGCCAATTCGTGAAGCCTACCTGTGTTGTAAGCTAATAAAAGCATCAGTTCTCCCTCCAGTCGAGTGTGAGCTTTTATCTATGCCACACCATGATGCCACTCTACTTAACCTCACCTGTCGGCATAGGCTCTGTATTCTTCTATTCCCTGCCTGTTCATGGATCTGTCTAAATGCCTTGTCAATGTTTCTAGCATATACGCCTCTATGACCTTCTCCCAGCCGTGCATTTCACACACCTACCACCCTCTGAGTAAATTACTTGCCTCGCAAATCGTCTTTAAACAGGACCCCAATCATCTGAAATCTTAGTTAAACATTTCCACCCTGTAATAAAGATTCTGATGATCTACCTCTCTGTGTCTCTCATTATTTTATGAACCTTCATCAGGTTTCCCCTCAGCCTCTGAACCTCTAGCAGTTTGTTCATTGTTGGAGAGAGTGATGTAACTTTAACGGCATCTGAGCTACATGTATTAGCTTTTATTTCTCTTACGTCTAGGCGGGCGGTGTTGCTCAGATGGAGGGACGTTACCCCGCCTCATCCTGCTCAATGGCTACATGACATCATGTCATGTTTAAACTTAGTGAAGATGAGATGCTCAATTTCTGATTTGAATGTAAATTTTCAAACACTGTGGGGACCCTTTCTGAATTACTTTTATAATCTTTGAGTTGATAGGAAGGTAGAACTTGAGTAATGAGGTAATTTATCTCTCTGATAAGAATTGTCTTTTTTTTTGACCAAACAGCTTCTTTGTTGTTAGTTGGTTTAGATTTTCCTTTTTTTATAATAATAAAATATCAATACAATACATTAAAATGTGGGGAATCTTGGATGAAATGATATGATTTAAGTGTAATGTAACTTTTTGTCTTTTAACATATATTTTTGAATGTGAAATTTCAATGTTAATAAAAATATTGAAAAAAGAAGATTCAAGATTCTTTTATTGTCATGTAATAAAACAGATGTAATATTGGATTTCATCTGCCATAAGGCAGACAAAGATTTACCATCAGAAAAATTGCCTGGTGCCCCTTATAGTCAAGTAAGAGAAACAAAAGAGAGTCCCTTCATAGTGTCCGTGGATTCGTCTCTAGTGCTCCTGTAGCCGCTGCAACAGCCGCACAGACTTCAGTCCAAACCACCTGCGACTCAAGCTCCAGATCCAGATCTTCGGGCCCTATGACCACTCTGGATCCCTTCCCATCCTTGACACCCTCTCGCCTCCCAATCTCCAGTCATCCGCAGCCTGGTGCGAGTCCTTTGATCACACAAATCGCTAGCAACTCACAGCCTGCGTAGGTTCTTTGTCTTGTTTCTTGGGTTCCTGGCTTTATTCTGTACTTTTCTCATGAATTTGAGCTCCCAAACTGCAATACCTTACAGACTTGTCTGGATTAAATACCACCTGTTACTTCTCCATCCAAATTTCCAACTGATCTCTATCCTGCTCTATCATTTGCCATTCTTCTTCACTGTTAATAATTCTGCCATATGCATCCTTACCAATCAGGCCATCCACATTTTCTTTCAGAACATTTATATGTATCACAAACAACAGAGGCCCCAGCTCTGATCCTTGCACTGGTCATAGACTTCCAGTCAGCTAAACACACCTGCACCATTACCTGCTGACCAACCACACTATGACCAAGCCATCTATGTCCCCGACTTATCAACATGCCCTGGATCCCAACTGACTTAATCTGCACCGGCCTAGCATCAGGGACCTTTTCAAGAATTTGTTCCCATTCGACATAAATAATTCCACGGCATGTTGCCTTATTGGTTACAGTATTACTTCTGGATAGATATATTTCCTTTGTTTAAACATCTGAATCAAATCATCTTTGGATAAACTTACAGAGTCTACAAAAGAGAAAACAAAGGAATGTTAACATTGGAAAGGTCTAATTTAGGAACCTCTTAACTTTGATTTGTTTTCAGGTGTGGGAGCTTTGTAGCCAATTCTATGAAAATCTAAATGAAGACAGCTTTGTGCTGGTGAATATGGATAAAGGGTTTGGATTCTTCACAGCGATTGATATTATGGAAATTCTTTAAGTAACAGCATCCATTTTAATACATCTCAATATTAAATATTATACTCAGATGATAAACCTTGCTCAATAATATCACGTCACTCTCCAATACCTAAGGCAAACTTTCAAATCAAAGCAGAGAGGTATTTAAGAGGACATATGCTTGATTAGCAAAAATGTCACAATAAGGTTAGAAAAAAATTAACCATAAACAAAGTTTACAACCTGCTTGTTAATTTGGAGTGTGTGTGTGTGTGTGTGAATGTGTAAGTGCGTGAGAGTGTGTGTGTGTGTGGGTGTGTGGGGGTATGAGAGTGTGGGTGTGGGTGTGAGTGTGTGTGTGGGTGGGGTGTGAGAGTGTGGGTGTGGGTGTGTGAGTGTGTGGGTGTGAGAGTGGGTGTGGGTGTGTGGGTGTGTGTGAATGTGGTTGTGTGGGTGTGTGGTTATGTGGGTGTGTGGGTGTTCATGTGTGTGTGGTTATGTGTGTGAGTGTGGGTGTGTGGGTGTGTGTGTGAGAGTGAGTGTGTGTGGGTGTAGGTGTTGGGGTGTGTGTGTGTGAGAGTGGGTGTGTGGGTGTATGTGTTGGGGTGTGCATGTGGATGTGTGTGGGTGTAGGTGTTAGGGTGTATGGGTGGATGTGTGTGGTGGGTGTGGGTGTTGGGGTGTGTGGGTGGCTGTGTGTGGGTGGCTGTGTGTGGGTTTAGATGTTGGGGTGTGTGTGTGTGTGTGAGTGTGTGTGTGTGTGTGTGTGTGTGTGTGTGTGTGAGAGAGAGAGAGAGAGAGAGAGAGAGAGAGAGAGAGCAAAATTAAAGCACCAGCAACATTTATAGATTCAAAAAGTATCAGGGAGAGAATGTGGGAAAATGGTCGTGATAAATGATTGCCCGTGATTGTATTGAATGACAGAGCAGGCTCACGGGACTGACTCCTAATCCTATATTTTCCTGTTTCTGTTCTGTTTTTTTCAGATTCAATTTGTAAACTAGGGGTTTCACAGTTGACGTAGCGGTTAGTGCAACGCCTTTACAGCACCAGCAATCAGGACCGGGGATGAATCCCGCATTATCTGTAAGAAGTTTGTATCGTCTCCCCGTGTCCGCGTTGGTTTTCCCTGGGGGCTCCGGTTTTCTCCCACTGTTTGGAACAGGCTGGGAGTGTAGATTAATGAGGTGTGAATTGGGTGGCATGGACATGTAGGCAGAAATGGCCTGTTACCGTGCTGTTATGCCGAAAAAAAATTTTAAATTCAACATTGGAGGGGTAAAGGAATGCAACCTCTAGATAACAGTAATTGGTTAAGAAACTATTCCAAAGAATTTAATGTCAGAATGAATTATGAAAACTTTATAAATTTATTTTGCTTCTTTGAAAATCCCTGTGGATAATGATAATGATGGTAATTACTTTATTATCATATAGATGGTACTGGGCATTAGAAATGAGGAGAACACCCCCAAGGAGAAGCCAGCGAGGGAACCCCACAGGAAGATGACCATGGCAGCAGGCCAGCGAAGGGTTGAACAGCTGAAGGCTTTCGGCAACGTGATCAAAGGATTCACAAAGGCTGTGGGCTGCTGGTGACTTGTGGTTAAAGGATTCACATCGGCTGAGGGCTGCTGGAGACTGGCTCCTGGGAGCCAGATATTAGAACTAGGATTCGAGACGGTGCCAAGGGCAAGAGGGCTCCCAAAGGTTCTGAAGGCTTCCTGATCATGTAGGAGGTTTGGATTTGGAACTCGGGTGGCCATGAATTGAACAAGAGTCTATGCAGCGGCGGAGACTGCAGAAGGGATAGACGTGAACCCACGGACACTTAGTATCTCTGAAGGGACTCTCATTTGTTTCTCTTTCTCTTATTGTTGGGGTGGGGGGAGCAATGTTCACGGCAACTCTGTGTTTGACTTACAGCAGATGAAAGTTGAAGAACGTCATGAGTATAACTCTGTTTGTTTATCATTGTGTGACAATAATATCAGTACATCTGTACCAAATTATTACTTGCTGCAGCCAAACATGTTCTTCACAAAAATAGTATACATTAAATTAAATAATATTTAATATGCCTGCTCTCATCAGAAACCTTTCACTCTCTTGCAAATATAGGGCATCTCAAATTTTAAAAAATCATAGATTTAACATTGAAATTTCCACAACAGGATAAAAGTTATATTTTGCTTTATAAAGCAGAAAGGATGGGAAAAATTTACAGACAGTATTGCAATCGTAATCATCTTATTTTCAATTTGCATTTTAAACCCATTATATTTAAGCTGTTTGATTTTTTTTGTATTTAAATCCTTTATAATACAAAACTTGTAACCTTTATTGTTCTATGAAAAGTCTTTGTGATGTTCTAAGTGGTTGATTCTTAATAACAAAATATTGGTATAAAAGTTTACGTGGCTTAATGATATTTAATGTTGTTCAACAATACTCAATGTCCTCACAATTATTAATGACTTTCAACAATCTTTGATGTTCTTCTAGGATGTTTAACTTTCTTTAACCTTGTTCAATATTATTAAATGCCAAACAGAAATTGTCGACACCTAACTCAGCCTCCTCAGATTTCCAACTGACCACTCGCACGGGGGGAACCTTTATTTAAACTCCCGCCTGCACATGCTTATTTGTGCGTGCGCTGGCCCTGTCTCCAATGGTCCACGTCCTGGGCTGAACCAATTGCGCATGCTCCTCTGGCACCGCGAGCAGCGCTGGCACCCGCGCGCAGTAATCACCATGGCTGCACACGGCCTACCAACCTCCAAGATACTGCGCCCAACAACAGGTGCTCTTACACTGGCCCCTCATTATTAAAATAAGACACAATAGCTATAATTACAAAAATTACTATCAGAAAGAAAAGCAAATACACAAAA